>NC_087067.1:23546949-23686927 GCF_963678635.1 Symsagittifera roscoffensis | reverse complement strand
TGGTAATGAAAACGCAAGGTTTATCAGTTTTTGAATGGAAAACGGTACAAAATCTTCAACGTTTTTACGCAAATTAAAGTCCTTATGTGGCTAGTTGCTCGAAAAAATTATACACAAAAGCTTTCTTTGTTCGAGCCTGGATGACACAACATGGCTATGATTCGGACCCTATCGTTGAAAATTCAGTTGAACGAGTCGTTCGATACTGTGAGGGGCTAAGTATTGGATGTAAATCTTTTAAGTTATTGACATATTCATGAGCGTTTAATCTATCACTGTAAAGTGTCAATCAGTGCCTAATTAGGTCTGCCTTAATTTTACCACCGGATTTATCACAGAAAATACAGTTGATGTAACATAATAAACTATATTGCTGTATCGACCCTTGCTATGGTGCAGTCAGCGGATGGGTGGGAACCCCAGGAAACTGTGGCGTTTTGGCTACTGTACCAGGTGGAACCACAGCTGTTTTGGGAACATAGGAAGCAAGGGTTGCATTGGGCGATGTTGGCGAAACTGTTTCTTCGGATTATTAATTTGATGCGAGAATAACTACAGCCCAATATGGTGTATGCCTGGAACACGAGGGGCAACGCTATTTATCATAGAACAGCAGCCGCAATTTATCATAGAAACTGTTCGATACCCGCGATTCTTCGAGACCTGAAACGATTCTCAAGAATGAAGGAATGAGACTAATGAAATATACCAGATTTTTTCTCGAAAGCAGAAGCAATAGGAAAATCTGTAATCCGTCTGCGCCGAGCTGAGCAAAATAATGGCCAGGTGTAACCTAGGGAGAAAGGGAAAGAAATTGGTGCGATACCTTTGCATGTTCAACCTTAGAAACCGAGACGCCCAGAAAGAATAGTGTAGACACAAAAACTTCAGAAGAGACGCCGAAAATAGTCACGTCTCATGAGCGGGGTAACAAGTTTGCAAAGATGCACCAAGGAAGCACGACAGAGTCTTGCAGAAGCGTGTATATAACCCCGGCAAGAGCTGTACTAATTAAATTGAACCATTGAGCAACCTTCGGGGATCAAGGGGACGTTGACTCCAAGGTAAAAACGAAAACTAGCAAAACCGCGGAGTTCCTCAAGCGCTGAATGCGAAATGTTATATTTAAGACCTGCCCAATTTTACTCTCGCAAAACTGAAATGATGCGCAAAACCGTTGTTTTTATGCAATTTCTTTTTAAAAAGTTGGGTCATTACGAGAAAACGTCTGGGCAAACAGAATAACGTCACCAATGACGTTCGTTCGGATTAATCCAAGGGCATGATTGTTTCCAAGGAGAGAACGATCCATTGGACGAAGTGAGCTCGCAACACACACTGTTATTCGAAAGAATGGAGCACCGCGATTACTTAGTAATGTTGATAATTGGAAAAAGAAACATGAAAGTTTGCCGAGCTAAAACAGAATTTCGCTTAAACGGACATCCGACGATCATTTGGATTGACATCGGATTACCGATATTCACAGTGGACTACCTCAAGCAGACTTTGAAGAAACAGGAATTCATTTGCAGCAGGAGAAGACCGTGGACAACAATTTTCGCAACTACAGCAAGCTCAATTTTTGGAAAACTGATGAGCAACTGGCATCGAATGGATGGACAACTGAAGCGGAAAGGAGAGTTATCGGAGGAAGCAGACCGAAAATTGTGAGACGCTTTCTTTTGGGGACGTTGGGTCTCCAAAACGTGCAGTCAAATCCAGGACGAGAGTCATGAAGATCCAGGGGCAGAATCATGCAGCAGCGAAAACCAGACCTTGGATGAAGAGGAGTAGCACATCAAGCTCTGGCAACAATACTTCAGTAAGGTATTATAATATTTTTTACTGGTATCGGAAAAAAATAAAAACTATAAAAAAAACAGGGAAAATTGTTAACTACTTGACACCGGTACAACAAACAGGCCTGAAGAGTGCCGGTAAAACTCTAAAAAAGTGAACAAATAAAATCCTAAATTATTAAATCGGGGTAACACAGAAAAACTACAAAAATTATCGTTTCATCGATAGTCATCACAGTGAATACAGACGGCCGTGTAATATTAGCGCTCGAATCACGAAAAGTTAACAAAAAAGTGAACAAAAAAATCGGATGGCGAACGTTGAAGAGCTTTTAGGTACGATATGACAGCTGATCGGAGTGAAGCAACAAAGGGGAAAATACTCTACAACATTGGGCCTAATCTACGCATACGAACACTGAGTGACGAAATGAGCGTGCACTGCAATTTTTCTCTAATACACATAAAATCTACCGAATCTAACGATTGCTTACACGGTTTATTGGCCTGACCTGATTACCAGCTGAGATCCAGCGGGTGATTGACTCAATTCTTATCGAGTTCGCTCAAGTTAATGCATTTATCAATGACAGACTGATAACCACCAAGAGAACTGAAATCGAACTTATATTCTCGTTTGAAAAAATTTGCGGAAGTTAAATTGCGCAATTACTCGTATTCCGAAGTGCGATTTCGCAGTATGCGCATAAAATGTCATGGCAATCGAATCGTGGAATAAAGAACACAGTCACTAAAACTGAAAACTGCATCGATCGAAGTGCTAGTGGCCTGAAAACGGTGACGCAACTCAAATGATATATGGGATCGATACACAACCTCGAATTCTATTTGCCACCGTTGCCTGCGTTATCGTCGCCTTTCAGGCCACTATTGAGCTAGAAAAAAGATGTCAACTGCGCAGAAGAATGCGAATCGGCGTTTCAAAATATAAAATTGGGCGTAGCAAACATCGTCAAATTGAAACCTTGTTCGCTATTCATGAAGACATTCAAGTGTTATGTGACGGAAGCTACAACTGTTGGGGGGACAGTACAAGAAGAGCCAGAATGCGACGGGTGGCAATCGATATCATTTGTTTCACGTTTTTTAATGGCGTAGGAAAAACATTATTGGACAAACAAATTGGAAATGATCTCAGTAGTGTGGGCCGCGGAGTATATCCGAAACTATAACTTGGGAAGACTATTTCCAGTAATAACTGATCATAAAGCACTTTGATCAGTTTTAAATGGAATTAAAAAGAAGAACAAAATTTTGTTTTGAGACTAATTGACGGCTAGACAGACTAATAGCTTTCGATTTTGTCACAGAACACAAACCAGGGGCAATAATTGGTTTTGCTGACTATATGTCAAGATACTTAAACGACCCATCAAAACCATTAGTCATTATGGTAGCATCGCCACGGTAGCTAAAACTAAGGCAGTCAGAAAGTATCTTGGCTTTAAGCTGGAAAATCCGTCCCTTGGTAAAACATGTCAAAAAGTTCCAATAAGTGGTCCTAATCTTTTTGAACACAGATCAACCAATCGGAATCGAGATCGGAAAACATGCTCAAATGAACCGACGGTTGAGAGAGTAGATCATGCATGATGACAAGCCAATCAGAACCTTTTTAATGTTACTTAATTCATTTAAATCCAAGGAACACATTGTATGTGCACAAAACCGTTCCTCTGGAAGACGGTCGAAATTGAAGAAATTTTCACCTTCAGCCAACAACATGGATCAAAGTTCTGATGTTCCTTCCCTGTTATTCAAATGGGCACAAAGGCAAATCCGCCAATCATGTAGCACCCGAACCTTGATTCAAGTGATGAAATTATTATCCTTAACCCTGAAGTTGAAGCCTTCGCGAAAAATACCCAAGAAGCTTAAAACAACATGGTTTTGTCAAATCCTTTCAAAATTTCCTGGCGAATCAATCCCTGCAATTAATCATTAACACAACTCTATGTACAAAGTTCCACGTGACAGTAGTCTAGTTAGAAAATCTACATCATTGTCTGAGATATCTTATCAAGAAATTTTCGCGTTTAACCATTTGTTGCATTTCATTTCATTAAAAGTGCGAGCAATATTGTAGACGAAAAAGAAAATCAAAGAGGAGATTTCCAAAATGGGGATAAAACTGGGCGCAATATGCTAACGATCTGTCCATAGGGGAGGACTGTGTGTGATTAGACGGGCGGCTGATCATAACCCTACCCGCTTGAGTGCCGGTGGGTTCAAGATCAGTTTACTACTACCACCATGGCAAATGGGGTCTGTACTTTGTAAATCAACCACAAAATCGAAATAAAACCAGCGACTATGTTCATAATGCTAGCGAGCGCGGTGAAAAACATGGCGGCCACCAAAGACAACCACGAAGCACGATCCAGCAGACGAATCAGATAGCGATGACACACTGCCTTCGGAGTCAATCGTACTGCGGTTACCAGTGGAAAAAACGGTGCGAGAGGAGGCCGTAGCATCCGGCTAAGGGATGAGCTGCGGAAGCAAAATAGGAAGCAAAGCCAAAATCAGGAAGAAAAAAATTATCAATGCGACAAGCATTGGTATTGAGAGCGTATCTCTCAATTAGTAGTCCAGAAGAGGAAGAAACGGACACGGCAAAGCGGAAGCTTTGAGAACGGGAGAAGAACGAGATACCGGAAGCCAGTTGACAAGCTTGGAGGAGTTATGATCGATTCGATCATGAAAGAAAACCTAAGGGGGAGGAGAAAAAGGAAAACCCAAGAAAGGATGAAAACTGAATCGAAAACTCGTTTTCAAGGGACAGATGTGGCGATTAGCTCAAAACTCAAAACGGTTAGCAAAACGTTGCTAAAACTAATGTTATATTTATAATGACTATATATTTAATTTTATCATTAACAGGGAAATTTGGGGGATGTTAATAGTTTTAGTTAATGTCATATTCATCAGAACTTGATCTATTACTATAAAGTGCTAGCCGGTACCTGACTGTCAATCAGCCTATAATTCTGTCAGCCTTAATTTTGATTCTTTATTTTTGAAACAGTGTTCAGATTTACCTCAGGAAGTATAGATGAACTATAATATTAAACTCTGTTTTTATCAAACCTTGCTAATACATAGCTAATTTATTATGAATCAGTTGAAATTTTTGAGACGAATACTTTGCTTCGCGCGAGGCACAATTCACTTGAGCCGAAAAAACGCGAACAAGTTTGTGTTTGGTCGATTCTGTTCAACCATAATTTTTAAGGTTAAATAGAGTCGAAACCTTTCTATTTGGTTGATTTGGTCGAAATCTAGCCAAAAGTCAGTATAAATCATAGTTTGTTTGATTCAAATATATTAGAAGCCGTCTTACTGCTAAGGCCGTCAAAAACTGTTCAGTTTATTTGGGTGAAACAGAAATATGACGAATAATCGGGCTACGTTATAAGATCCGCGTGATGCATTACAATCAATAGGGCAATAAAATGGTGCAACACCTGAAGTCCTAAGACATTTCTTTCAGGCAGCCAGAGAAAACATCCAAAATAAGCCAAATTTCCTATCTAAGTCGTGAAGTGGTCGAATCAAGTTAGAATGAAAATCGATTGTCTTTTTCTCAATAATGCTTCACTCCCTCTCTCATAGGAGAATTTTCAAAGACAGAGTTTTGCTGTAAATTTAACTGCGGAAAGATATTTCATCTGATACTTTTGATCAGACTAAAAAACATAAAAGGCGCCATGTGGACGTGTCTGACTTATTGTCGATTGTTCATAACGGCAAGGTATTTTTTTCACTAAAAAATCGTGAGCCGGATACAACTTTATGTCAACACTGAATGTTGAACCAACAAGTTTGATTGATGATTTTGTCGAAGCGTAGGTCGCAAGCACAAAATAATGTAATCAATCTACACATAAAAAAAAATCAAAATTAAACTTCACTTATGAACACCTGAAAATCAGATGCTTAACATCTTTATAAACTTTAGGAAAGCTTCGCTGCGGTTCGATTTTCTAGTTTCCGAAACTGTTTTTTTTCTGTTTAGTAAATGTTTGCTTTCACACTTATTTTTGCTTTAAAAATTTTTTCATAGACACCGCATAAAACACGACATAATTTATTTATATTTTATTAGGAAAATGTATTCTATTTCAATTTTTTTTTGTAACAGGCGAAAAATTGTAACAGCTGACAATTCGTAACAGACTACATTTCATATCATTAGCAAAAACGGCGAAAACCGATTCGCGCACTGTAATGCTTCACGGGCCGAATTTCAGTTCAACGGATCTGTGACTACTTGCAAAACATCCTTCCGAACTGATTTTGTTACGAGATGTCGTCCATTACAAATTGCTGCTCGTTATGAATGGTTACCTAGCCATTCGGAACCATTCCGTGTTATTCTATTTGCACAGTTATTGGCTATGTTGTGATTCAGTATTTTTAGTATGTTATAACCTTGACCTCTATCATCTAATTACGTACCAGTCAATATTAACTCTACGAAGTCCAGTGGACTTCGGATCACTAGTTGCTCTTTTTAGACTACAGTCAGTTTGAATTCAACCAATACTTTTATTCTCTTTTAACCTTAGTTAGATACAATTGTTACCAGTGGTACATCTTAACTCTTTATTATGGCGCAGTCAACAATTGATTCGAACCTGCGGGGAATACCCGCCTTTTGGCCGAACCACACGGTAGAACCTCCCACTCAATGGAACAACTGGATAGACCAATTCCATTTGGCTATTATCGCGAAGGGAAATTTAGACATAGACAACCTCAAAGAACCAATGGAAGGGGAGACGACGTTACCGATCCTAGAAGGCGCCCAGGAGTCAGAAACTGACCAACAGAGGAAAACCAGGGAGGCCAGGAACAAAGAACCAATGCGAGTCTACGAACACGCTGAAGAGAAAAGACTAGCAGAAGAAAAAAAGGAAATTCGGAGGAATGAGGAGATATGAGGCCGATAAAAAAGTAAGGTCAATCCTATACTTGGCCTTAGGAGCGGAAGGCAAAAGAGTTTTCGCCCAGAAACATCCAAGGGTAAAAGTCCTAGGAACCTCATTCAAGGAATTTTATGAACTGCCAGAATTGGTTTTTATCAAACCAACCAACATAACATTTGAACGATATAAATTATTGAGCAGGAAACAAAAGGATAGAGAATCCTATGAACAATTTTGGGGCGCGTTATCAGATTTAGCAAGATCATGTGAAAATGGAATTAATGCAGAACAGGAGTGGATCAGAGACGTATTTATTTTTAACATAAAAAACTGCGACTTACAACGCAGACTACTTTCGGAAACTCTCAATCCATTGGATGCACTAAACCAAGCAATCATTGACGAAAAAGGCTATTATAACCACCTCAAATTAACCAATATGACTAAATCTTTCAACACGACAGGAAATAGTGGGAGAGTGTATAAAAACTTCAACAACGTAAAAAAGGAACCAAGCTTGAACATAGAAAGATCAAATACTTGTATGAAATGCGGGAATGCGTTTACCAAGGGTCATCTGAATGTGTGTCCGGCGAAAGAAATTGTGTGTAATATTTGTAAATATAAAGGATATTTCGGAAGACTTTTTAAATCGAAAGGAAGAAAACCCGCTGTAAATATTGAAGATGAAGCTGTAAATAGTCAGAATTGTTCATATTCCCCAGAAGACCTTCAGGTAAGAAGCAAAGAAAATTTTTGCGGAGTGATTAACGCTTGGACCGAAGAGGGGATAAGCGATAAAGATGAGCATTCCGTTCTCAACATTAGAACAATCTACGATACGAATGGTTTGGAAACCAAGAAACTTGTCAACATCGGACTGGGAGACAATGCAATAGTTAACTTGAACATTCCAGTGGATTCTGCAAGCCCAGTGAGCTTCCTGAAACAAAATGTACTTCACGAATTGAAGTTGAGAAATCCACAGTTCAAGATACAGCCAGTTGAGAAGAAAACGAGGGAATTTTATTGCGGATTCACCAACGACACAATCAACATCATCGGGAAAGTGGTAGTGAGATTACAATCCAATGGATGAATCGCGGACGAAACCCCATTTTTTATCACTTCTTGACATGAGAGGAACATCCTGGGAAAGGACAATCTCCCGAGAATTGGAATAGAGATAGCCCAACGACAGCCTCTACTACCCATCAACAACATATCACGCCCAGAGTTGTGTAAGATAAATAACTATTCAGACACGACCCTTAATCTGTATCATAAGTACAAAGGGTTATTTAACAGAGTGGGAAAAATACCATTGGACAGAAAAGTTACTCATTTCCACTCCCCATTCAAACCTATCCAAACGAAAGGTAGAAGAGTTCCCCTACATCTACTCAATAACGTAAAAACGGAACTAAATAGAATGGAAAAAGAGGGGCATATCGTAAAGTTAAACAAATGCGATGAAGATTGTTTTATAAGTCCAATAGTGATTACAAGAAAAAAAGACGGTTGCATCAAGTTGGCATTAGATTCGAAACTATTAAATAATCAGATATTCAAGAACAAGTATCAAATGCCAAACATACATGAACTGATTGATAATATTGCACTCCAACTGTCAAGCAAAGAGTCAGGGGAATTTTGGTTTAGTAGTCTAGATCTAAAGAACGCGTACAGCCAACTACAACTAGCAAACAGTAAAATTTTAGTATCGTGGGGGGCGAAACCACTGGAACCTATAGGTTTTTAACTGGATTTTACGGATTGGGGATATGCCAATCGAATTCCAGAGGGTGGTGGATTCCTTATTGAAAGATATTCCTTTTACCAATTGTTATATCGACGACATTTTAATAGCTTCGAAAGGTTCATTAAATGAACACAAAGCGATACTAACAAACATTTTTAACATTTTAGACAACAAGAATATGGTGGTAAAATAGGAGAAATGTGCATTCTTCCAAAAAGAAATAGAGTGGCTAGCTTTCAAGATATCAAACTCGGGCGTCAAACCATTGGTGGGAAAATCAGATTCGATTAAAAACCTACCAAACCCCAAAAATATATCTGAACTTAGGTCTTTCTTTGGGTCGATCAATCAGTATATGAAATTCGTCGCGAATTTGTCTTCCCTAAGTTCTCTCCTACGACCACTTCTCGCGAAGAAATCCCATTGTTCTTCGCGAGAAGTGGTCGTAGAGAAGTGGTTGTTCTTCGCGAGAAGTGGTCTCGCGAAGAAATCCCATTGTTCCTCGCGAAAACCACTTCTCGCGAAGAAATCAGTATATGAAATTCGTCCCGAATCAGTATATGAAATCAGTCTACGAAATCAGTATATGAAATTCGTCCCGAATTTGTCTTCCCTAAGTTCTCTCCTACGACCACTTCTCGCGAAGAAATCAGTCTACCAATGGAATGATGATTATACTAAAGCGTTTGAAGAATTAAAACAACAGATAGTGAACATAACATGAACTGATTGATAATATTGCACTCCAACTGTCAAGCAAAGAGTCAGGGGAATTTTGGTTTAGTAGTCTAGATCTAAAGAACGCGTACAGCCAACTACAACTAGCAAACAGTAAAATTTTAGTATCGTGGGGGGCGAAACCACTGGAACCTATAGGTTTTTAACTGGATTTTACGGATTGGGGATATGAAATTCATTGGGGATATGATAAGGCATTGTCAATCAGTATATGAAATTCGTCCCGAATTTGTCTTCCCTAAGTTCTCTCCTACGACCACTTCTCGCGAAGAAATCAGTCTACCAATGGAATGATGATTATACTAAAGCGTTTGAAGAATTAAAACAACAGATAGTGAACATAACAGAAAATAATCATTTCGACATAAAAAGGATGTCAAGACTAAAGACAAGACTAGAGGGTCGATCAATCAGTATATGAAATTCGTCCCGAATTTGTCTTCCCTAAGTTCTCTCCTACGACCACTTCTCGCGAAGAAATCAGAGAGTTTTACGGGATTTTACGGATTGGGGATCTTACGGATTTTACGGATTGGGGATCTTACGGGATTTTACGGATTGGATTTTACGGATTGGGGATATGAAATTCATTGGGGATATGATAAGGCATTGTCAATCAGTATATGAAATTCGTCCCGAATTTGTCTTCCCTAAGTTCTCTCCTACGACCACTTCTCGCGAAGAAATCAGTCTACCAATGGAATGATGATTATACTAAAGCGTTTGAAGAATTAAAACAACAGATAGTGAACATAACAGAAAATAATCATTTCGACATAAAAAGGATGTCAAGACTAAAGACAAGACTAGAGGGTCGATCAATCAGTATATGAAATTCGTCCCGAATTTGTCTTCCCTAAGTTCTCTCCTACGACCACTTCTCGCGAAGAAATCAGAGGGTCGATCAATCAGTATATGAAATTCGTCCCGAATTTGTCTTCCCTAAGTTCTCTCCTACGACCACTTCTCGCGAAGAAAAAGGATGTCAAGACTAAAGACAGACTAGAGGGTCGATCAATCAGTATATGAAATTCGTCCCGAATTTGTCTTCCCTAAGTTCTCTCCTACGACCACTTCTCGCGAAGAAATCCCATTGTTCTTCAATCAGTATATGAAATTCGTCCCGAATTTGTCTTCCCTAAGTTCTCTCCTACGACCAATCAATCAGTATATGAAATTCGTCCCGAATTTGTCTTCCCTAAGTTTTCTCCTACGACCACTTCTCGCGAAGAAATCAGTCTACCAATGGAATGATGATTATACTAAAGCGTTTGAAGAATTAAAACAACAGATAGTGAACATAACAGAAAATAATCATTTCGACATAAAAAGGATGTCAAGACTAAAGACAGACGCTTCTCATAGCGGCTTATAGCGGCAGTATATTTGTCCCGAATTTGTCTTCCCTAAGTTCTCTCCTACGACCACTTCTCGCGAAGAAATCAGAGGGTTTTACGGGATTTTACGGATTGGGGATCTTACGGATTTTACGGATTGGGGATCTTACGGGATTTTACGGATTGGATTTTACGGATTGGGGATATGAAATTCATTGGGGATATGATAAGTCATTGTCAATCAGTATATGAAATTCGTCCCGAATTTGTCTTCCCTAAGTTCTCTCCTACGACCACTTCTCGCGAAGAAATCAGTCTACCAATGGAATGATGATTATACTAAAGCGTTTGAAGAATTAAAACAACAGATAGTGAACATAACAGAAAATAATCATTTCGACATAAAAAGGATGTCAAGACTAAAGACAAGACTAGAGGGTCGATCAATCAGTATATGAAATTCGTCCCGAATTTGTCTTCCCTAAGTTCTCTCCTACGACCACTTCTCGCGAAGAAATCAGAGGGTCGATCAATCAGTATATGAAATTCGTCCCGAATTTGTCTTCCCTAAGTTCTCTCCTACGACCACTTCTCGCGAAGAAATCCCATTGTTCTTCAATCAGTATATGAAATTCGTCCCGAATTTGTCTTCCCTAAGTTCTCTCCTACGACCACTTCTCGCGAAGAAATCAATCAGTATGTGAAATTCGTCCCGAATTTGTCTTCCCTAAGTTCTCTCCTACGACCACTTCTCGCGAAGAAATCAGTATATGAAATTCGTCCCGAATCAGTATATGAAATTCGTCCCGAATTTGTCTTCCCTAAGTTCTCTCCTACGACCACTTCTCGCGAAGAAATCAATCAGTATATGAAATTCGTCCCGAATTTGTCTTCCCTAAGTTCTCTCCTACGACCACTTCTCGCGAAGAAATCAGTCTACCAATGGAATGATGATTATACTAAAGCGTTTGAAGAATTAAAACAACAGATAGTGAACATATAATATATATCTGAACTTAGGTCTTTCTTTGGGTCGATCAATCAGTATATGAAATTCGTCCCGAATTTGTCTTCCCTAAGTTCTCTCCTACGACCACTTCTCGCGAAGAAATCAAAAATATATCTGAACCCAAAAATATATCTGAACTTAGGTCTTTCTTTGGGTCGATCAATCAGTATATGAAATTCGTCCCGAATTTGTCTTCCCTAAGTTCTCTCCTACGACCACTTCTCGCGAAGAAATCAATCAGTATATGAAATTCGTCCCGAATTTGTCTTCCCTAAGTTCTCTCCTACGACCACTTCTCGCGAAGAAATCAGTATATGAAACTCGTCCCGAATCAGTATATGAAATCAGTCTACGAAATCAGTATATGAAATTCGTCCCGAATTTCTCTCCTACCTAATTTGTCTTCCCTAAGTTCTCTCCTACGACCACTTCTCGCGAAGAAATCAGTATATGAAATTCGTCCCGAATCAGTATATGAAATCAGTCTACGAAATCAGTATATGAAATTCGTCCCGAATTTGTCTTCCCTAAGTTCTCTCCTACGACCACTTCTCGCGAAGAAATCAGTCTACCAATGGAATGATGATTATACTAAAGCGTTTGAAGAATTAAAACAACAGATAGTGAACATAACAGAAAATAATCATTTCGACATAAAAAGGATGTCAAGACTAAAGACAGACGCTTCTCATAGCGGCTTAGGAGCTACCCTAGAACAATGGGATGGAGAAAATTGGGTAACAATAGCATTCGCCTCCCAATTTTTAAACAACCACGAAAATAAATATTCGACAAACGAACTTGAATTGTTGGGAGTAGTCTGGGCTACAGAACACTTTAAAAATTACTTGTATGGTGCTGAATTTGAAATTGTAACGGACCATAAGGCATTGTAATCAGCATTAAATGCAAATCAGGGTAACAAAACTATGCATAGCAGATTAACCTGTTGGGTAAACCGACTTTTACCATTTAATTTCAAGATCAAGCACATTCCGGGAAAAGAAATGGGATTTACAGATTTATTGTCGAGACTACCTTCAGGACAATCACTCCCACTATCACACTATGATAGCGAATTTGTAGTGGCTACAGTACAAAAGATTGTAGAAAACCTCTCTGTAAATAGCAATTGTAAAAAGAATAATTGTAAAAAGAACGAAGTGTATAATCCATTGGATGTAAATACGATCAGTAAATTGGATTGTAATAATCCAATGGGCGGAAAGAAAGAATTATCGCAAAGCATCCAACGGTCGTTCTTCTCGAATATTCTGAATTACGTAAACGACACTATCAGAATTTGTAATTCCGTTCACTCGCGTTCAGAGTCTTGCACAAGCGGTTGTGTTCCATTAAATTTATCAAAATTTGACTTCAATTACTTTCACTTATCAGACAAAATTTTTTTATTCTTTCTTGCCCAATCAGTACTATTAATCAATCAGTCATTAAATTCAGATAAAAAAAACAGTTACAAGAATTTATTACATCGGTCAACTTGTTAAAAATTTCCCTCAGGGCAGAAAAGAAAGGAATCTTTTTGAATTTTAATAACGATATAATGTCAGACTTACACAAGAAATTACTGGCCAAGTACAAAGGAGATCTCAGATTGCCTGACAACCCGTTATCACTCTCAGATCATTGCTCAAATAAGCTTATTAAACTCATGACAGACGAAGATAAAATCCTCAAGGAGGTAAAGAAGGCGGTACAGGAAGGCAAACCATTGGACAAATTCGGAGCCTACTTAAAGAATTTCCAGAGGGACATGCACGTGAAAGAAGGACTGTTATTCAACGATAGCAAACTGATAGTGCCGGCCGCATTAAGATCACCATTCCTGTCACTTCTTCACGAGACTCACCCAGGACAGTTCGGGATGAAAGCCCTGGCAGAAAACATCTGGTGGCCACACCTAAACAGAGAGATCTACCATCACGGAAAGAATTGCACTCAGTGTATAATGGCCGGAAAGAACCTGAAAGTGTTACTAGGGACAAACAAGACTGAGAAATTACCGATTCTGACCGAACCAAATGAAGAAGTAGATTTAGACTTTGCTGGCCCATTGGACAAGAGTTGGGGTAACTCAAAATACCTTTTGTTGTGCATTGATCGTTTTTCAAAGTTTCCGTCTGCAAAGGTAGTGAACAATACCTCGGCTTCTTCAATTTTAACCTTCATGACAGATTACTGCCATCTTCACGGATTTCCAAAGTCCATTAGAGCTGACCATGGGTCATGTTTTACTTCGTTTGATTTTAGAAACTTCTGCGAGAAGAACAACATTAGTTTAATAGTTTAATCCTATGTACGGTCGGTGATCATAGATCCAACGGAGTAGTAGAAAGACTTATTTACACTGTCAAAGCTAAGCTACTGGCAATGTCGTTCAACGATCCAAAACCATCCTTAAATACGGCTATTGATAAAATTATTTGGAACATACGCTCGACTAAACAATCATCCATTGGATGCTCTCCTTTCTTAAAACATTTTAATAGATCTCCCAATACGTTCTGGAAATCTTTGGTCTCTCACGCAATTAGTTTAGATAAGGGGAAATCAATCCTAACGAAGGACAGAGCACAAGACTGGGGGGATGACGACGCGTTCGAAGATGGCTATCTGGAAGACAGAGCAATAGATGAAAGAGGGTACGAGAGCGACCCTGCTGACAAAGTAGATAGAAATCTCCAGCGAGCCCCACTGTCAAATCCTTTCAGTCAAGGAGGTAACTGGTTTAGGAAAACTCAAATATAGGAGGCCCTTCGACGAGTTACACACCAACGGGTGGAAATACTTGCAAAAAGAGGAGAACATTCATCACGAGCTCGAAAGGTTCAAAATTCGACTTTAATAACCTAGATTCTTCGTTAGAGTTAGACCTTTGGGATAAAGTCATTGATGACTACTTGGGTACGGAAGCGGAAACTGTATGTAATACGCCGACTGTTAACCTTCATAGTGATTTAGATCAGCCAAGGAGTACCGTACAAAGCCAGACAAACACTCAGACAACGTTCACTATACCAACGGGCACAAGTGACGACCCAATTCGAGTGGATAGCTCTCCGGAGAAGACAGCGGAGACACCAAAGACCCCGATATCCTCAAAACTTCGTGCAAGAAGAAACCCAGGCCCCCCGAAATTCTACGGTGATAGGCGGTTTATCGACCAAGTGACGCTCGGAACGGAGACCATTAGTGCAGTAGACTCCGATGACGAACCGCTAATTACGTTTTCCGGCACAAAGAGTCCACGACCTAATTTAACGTACTGTACGACGTCCCCCTCGGATTATCTTACACCCATTGATGAGATCCCACGTCATACGACTCTGGTTGCTGAAACCACACAAGATCAATTCTCAACACCTTCCTCTCAGGCGACAAGGACCGCATGGGTATCGCCACCATTGGTAGAAGTTACCAGTAATACCCAGGATGATGATGGCAGTGACATATCCTCGGGCATTGACACCGATGTAAGAAGAGAGGCAGATAACTTCCATGCTAGATACAACACAAAGGTCCTAAACTCTGAAAACTGTTAAACTATGGTAACATGATATTTTACGTATTTGCTTTAGCTTTTATCCATTGGATAACCCAAAACTTTTTTTTTATTACCTAGTTAGTGATTTAGTTAGTTTGCTTTAATTGTACAAATGCTACATAACCCCAGTTGTACATATCATTTTGTACATTCAGTGTTGATATCTGTGTAAACCTGTAAGTAGCCTGTATATATTACCATATAATCACCTCCATTGTAATTTGTACTCTCTGTAAAAATCCATTGGTGGTAAACGTGGTTACTTTTTGTTTCTTCTGTGGAGCGAGGGGAGATGGAGTATATGTGTGATATTGGCTACATTGATGAGCGGGCAGATATTAATTTTTGTGCAGTGGGGAATGTTGTGATTCAATATTTTTAGTATGTTATAAGCTTGACCTCTATCATCTAATTACGTACCAGTCAATGTTAACTCTACGAAGTCCAGTGGACTTCGGATCACTAGTTGCTCTTTTTAGATTACAGTCAGTTTTAATTCAACCAATACTTTTATTCTCTTTTAACCTTATTTAGATACAATAGTTACCAGTGGTACATCTTAACTCTTTATTAGGCTAGTTTTGTTTTTCCTCTAGATTTGCATTAACGTTTTTTGCATTATTGTTTTGACTTTTGGTATTTTTGCGTTAACATTCTGTTGATGGTTGTTTTGCACACTATAAAATGCATCCTATGATCAAGTTAGGGAACTGTATTAGGCTAGTGAAACTGAAGGTGATCATCAAAAATGTCGAGAGAGTCCAAATATTTGAAATTGCTTTCAATAAATTGGAAAACTTAGACGTTCTATTGAAGAATATAAAAAATTTCACATGATTTTTTTTGCTTGCTTCATTTTATTATTTGAGTTAAACAATTAATTAATCTATGTTTTTAGATAATAATAAGTATAAATCTTTTTTTACTTCTACAACGATTGGGATAAAACTACCCTGAACACAAATGAGCTTAAAAATTTAAATGTACCCAATCTTGTTACGATGGCATAATACCAAGTTAACTCATTCTAGTCAATTTGATTCCAACGCTGGATCTAGTTTGTTCGAGAACTTCTAGCATAAATAGGCAACTTCGTCTTAGGGCCAAATGCAAATGAATAAGTGAAAACATAGATATTTGATGAAGTAGATTTGAGCACAATTTTTAATGAGAATATTCATTGCATCCGAATTTGCTCTAGTCATTGGCAACAAAAATCAAGCACCTCAAAATTTGGTTAGTGTTCTATAAATTCTGTTCGTTAGATTAAGTTTTGAGCTACATTATGTACTTGCTTTATGTACTTGCACGAGTTTTTCGAATTTGTTCGGGAGCTTCTAGAATGGGTCGGTCAAACTCATAGCCAAACTCAATAGCCAAACTCAATTAAATCATCAAAAACATACAATTTTGGCGAAGAAAATTCGATGAACAAATTTCATGAAAAACATTGTTTTGTATCCAACTTTGCTTGAATCGTTGGCAACACAAATCAAGCACCACAATATATGTTCTGAGCAAGTGATACAAATTTGGGTTCAAAGATGAGTCCAACTGACTTATGATTTTGAAATTTTAGATTCAGGTAAACGGATAAAAGCATAAAGATAAACTTCCTTTGAACAAAAATCAGGCTGACAATTTAGATAAGATTAAAAATGTAGATTCAATGCTGCAAAAGACTCGATTATTTGAAAAAATCGCTGTTTCAGGTATGCGAGGTCAATTGTTTTCAGGATCTAAATTCGGCTGATCACAAAATTAATAGAGCGCCGTTCAAAAATTGCTTAAGACTGTTTTTTAACTTTCAAAGTCGAGAAATTAAGGAAATGACAAAAAATTTCAACAGAAGGTCACACTCATTTTAAAACTAGTAGACTACTGTATCCTCTATTTATTCGGGTTGCGCGACTTTTCCAAAGAGTATATTATGTTTTACGACATAAGATTTCTATGTTTTTAAAAAGACTTCAGCCATTTTTAATAAAATAATAATAAATTGTTTGCAAATTAGATTCCATTCATTGTAAAATTTACTACATTTACAATCAACGAAATCTCATTGGGAGAACGCCGTGGAACTATGCAGCCCGTTTTCAGGCGCCTCTGATCCTGCTATGACTTCTGTTAGTTTTTAATAGCGATAGTTAATCAAGAAAACAATAAAAAAGATTTAATGATTTAAAGAGGAAAAAAATTTTTGAAGCGAAAAAGGGGAAAATTTCAGCAGTATACAGACCCTTGACAGCAAATCTTTTAAAAATTTTTTATTTCTACTCAAAATTGAGTTTAAACAGTTGATAATTACTTTGAATGAAATTGTCCAAAAACTCATAGTTGAAGATTTGTAATTGATATTGTGTGCAGCTCTGAATCTTAGTTACAAAATCTGTGTTGTATTTTAGAACAAAATTGAAAAGTTTTCTAAGTCAACTTTTTTAGAAATTTTTTGATTACCCTCTGATTGCACAGGTATCTGCCTAGCTAAAACACTCTTATTAAAAATTGTGTTCAAATTTTTCTCAGTTACAGCTTCTAGACAATGGCCAATATGCACTCTTTTCTCAAAACTTTACATGGTAACTTTAATAATTCATAGATATGTAAATCCTTTACGAAGTATATTTTGCGTTTTTGTCTCAGTTCCTCGACGCTTTCGTTTCTTCTCTTAAAACAAATAATTTTTAAAAGCCGTTAAATTTTAGGTTCAATTGATTTTAATTTCGTTTTGCCTGTTGACGCATAAGCCAAAACCCCGTACTATAAAATGGGTTTCACATAAGCGTTATATGCTTTCAGTAGTCGATCTTTACCTAAAACTTTCCTCAATCTGTAATAAATCCCACAAAACCTCGACAATTTAATTTTGATTAGTTTTCAATTACCTTGAACAACAAATTTATGGTCAAACAAACAGTTTAGAAAAAACTTGTATACAAAAAACCAAAATTAAGCAGTAACACAGTCGAGACGCAAGTTTTTTTACACAGATAAATCAAAAGCTCACAGATAAATTTTCGTAAAGTCAAAACTTCTTTCCAAATAAACAGGACTTGATTTTCATTCTTTGAATTTTTTGGAGAGGAGAATTAAAAAAGTTTTTTTTTGTATTAAGGTACTTTCTGTTGTTGGATTTTAAGGCAACCAAAAAATGAACAGCGAATCAAAAAACTGCTTTTCTTTTAATTTCATGGAAAAATGCAGCTGGCTCATACAATTTCATTGAAGGAAAGTACGTGCCATGCTTTTTTCATAAGTTTTTTTTTTCATCCATGGAATTGTATGATTGTATGAACAGCCTTTTTTGCGAAAATGAATTTCGTATGACCAGCTTTTTTTGTCAACAAGGGATGGTATTGGTCTGCTTTATGGCGTGTCTACTCTATGATCTGCCCATTTTTTGGTTTGTAATCAGGTCGCGTATGTGATGAGCTCACTCAGCGATGGCTATCTTTAAAGCGCTCAACATGCAAGACGAACATCAAAAAGCAGTGAGTCAACAATACAAAAACAATTTTACCTATTTTTATTCAATAGTTATGGTCTAACACCACTTTTTATTGGATCACGAGGTGGTAAAACTGAAGCAGTTTTTCTAACTGAAGACAAAATTTTGCTGAAAAATAGAATCGGGTATTTTGGGGTAACTGGAACGTTTTGGATAACCATAAGACCTTGATAAAATTTATTTTTGCGCTCTTGCAGACCACTGAAAAAACTAAGTTTGAAACATGATACTGAAAGTGTGAATGATTGCTTTTCGCACCTTCTAAAAGCTATCCAATTTACTTTTAAAAAGTGCATTCCTGAGCTCTCAATCAAAAATTACAAAGAAAAAAATGTACAGAAAATACTTCAACAAAATGAGTGATTGCCATCTTGAAAAAATCCAGGAACAACGAAAAAATATGAAAAACTTGTGTCGATTATCAGAAAAAAAATTTTTTGGGAGAACACTTGAAAGCAAGTAACATGAAAGTTCAGAAAGTTGATGAATGATTGTAAGTCACTGAAAAGAAAAAGATGTGATTATATTTGAAAAATTTTGATAGACTTGAGCAAAGATTTTGATAAAGTCTCTCACGATCTCATTATCAGTCAACTTTCTAAGAACAAGCCAGCTATAAGTCTTTACCTTATCAACCTTGTTATATCTTTTCTCATCGGATAATAACGAAAACTCAACCACAGGCAGCACACACACGGGAATACCACAAGGTACAACAAGGGGTTCCCCATGTTTCAATGTAATCTACGATGACTCTCAAGTAACACATCCTCTAGCAATATGCTCGATGCTAGCAGACGACAATACGCCGTGCGTTGGGGGCAGAAGCGGCGCTGACTCAGCTTCAGAGAATATTGGTGCTATAATCAATTGGTGCAAATCTCATAGTTTTATCCTCAATAGCGACAAAACCAAAAAAATCAAAGCCAGGTGACGCGATCTAACACTATACTTCCTGATCATGGCATTAAATTTACAAATTAACTCAAAACTTTGGGAATCAATTTTACAAAATAACTTTCTTTTGAGCCTCACTAACTAAAATTGGCGAGGAAAGCATCTTCGCAGCTATATCTTCTTATAAAGCTCAAAAGCGTCGGTTATACCAAAACTGAACTCAAGGATCTCTACATTCAAATGATAGTGATTATAATGACATATAGAAATTAATTAAGTCCGAGTTGATCAAAAATGCTTGTCATAAAAATTTCATGTATGGAAAATTGCTAATCATACATTTTTCATGCAATCCATAAGTACAGAAAATTGCATGAAAGGTCTATGATCCGTAATTTTTCATATATGGAAATTGTATGACTAGCATTCTTCCATAAACCAAAATTATTGCTTATATACATTTTAATTTCTCAAAATTTTTTGGTTGTGTTCATAACCGAACACAAATGACATAAACCTTGGTTACTCAAATGTAGTAACCAAAGGTTTGGCTGTCTCGCATTAAAAAAGCATTGGAAACAATCTGAAATGTTTTAATTCTGTGTCACCAAATAATATTACGAAAATAACGAACTTTTATGTATGGCAAAAAATTTCAAAGATGATTATTTCAAAAATTTGGGTTTTTAAATTACCAGACATTGATCAAGGTATACAAAAACATATCATAAAAAAGAAAGAATTTTAAGCATTTTTGAAAAAAATTATGAAGAGAAATAAATCAAAAAATCTATTATTAGGATATCCAGGACTGCGTTATACACACAAAACATTTAATTTTGCATGCATTTATTTTTCAAAAAATGTTTGTTTGAGTACGAAAATCAATTTGCGTTTGAGAAAAAGACAAAAAAATTATGGAAACTGAATTACTTATATGGAAATTGTATAATGAGCATTTTTTTGACAAAAAAATTTTGTATGTTTTTAGTACGATACACCGAATTTTATGCCAAAACAAGAGAAAAGTTTATCGGAAGTTTGACGACATCATTTTTGCAAAATGTACGAAATTTGTATGACTAGTATTTTCTCGTAGACTTAGTTTATGGAATTGTATGATTAGCATATTTGGTCTATGGAGGACAACCCCGGATGGCTTGGCTCGCCGCAGTATCTTCTGAATAAACAAGACAGTCTTAAAAGATGAGCGCTTTTGTCAAGACTTATAGACACTTATATTTTACTTGTTAACTTTGTGTAAAAAGGGGATGAAAAGCTTTTCGATTCAATCTCTATTGATCATGATTATGTACTTTCGTGCATCGACCCTTCAAGAACCCAGTAATCAGAATCTAAATTCAGAGAACGTCGTCCAGTGGGAAAGTATTTGATGAAAGAAAAGTATATGCCACATTTTCCAGATAGGTTTTTGAGGAGCTATAATTAAAAATTTTCTGTTGTTTATTAGTTGTATTTTACTCTGAAAAAATTAACACCTATTTTTTTTACTTTAAAGTTATAGTTCAGATCAGAAAAAAAAGGAAGAACAACATTGTTCAAAACACAGCATTCCGAGTGCAGGAAAAATCAACGATTATTAGCAGTACGTTAGTTAAAACGATTTATTATCGGACACTAAAACAACCTATTATGGTGAACCACAATGTACAGACGTGGGTTCTTTGCTGTTTTTGCTTGATGTAAATGATTTGCCAAATGTCTGTAGGCATAATAAAATTGCACTGTTTGCTGATGACTGCGCATTATATAAAACAATTAAAACAACAAATCAGCAGCTGGTGAACTCTGATACAAACACTGTTGAAAATTGGTTTTTGTTGAAAAAGCTTACCATAAATAAGGATAAATCAGCCACACAAAAATTTAAGAGAAAGAAACTTTCTAACAATAGATCCCATAAGTAGTTAGGTCAAGTAACTGAAGAAAAGATAAAAATCAATACACACATTGATAAAACTTTGAAAAGAGCGGCTAGATCTTTTTTAATGATCTGTCAACTCACATATTTTTTGACACGCCTACACTGCTCAAGATATACGAAACGAATATTCAACCAATACATCAAAACAGCGTACTGATCTATGGCACAGCAACGGATCAAGACGGACCTGAAACCATTAGAAAGCCAGCAAACTTGTGTGGAAGAATTGTTTTCATTAAAAAGTGGGAAAGTCTGAAACATTTTGTTGACAAACATAAACTCTGTTTGGTTCGAGAGTTTTATGTATAGGATTTTGAAAAACTCATGGTAGACAATCTTGTGGAAACAAGAGTTTCATGAATACATAAGTGAACAGAAGATAACAGGTATTTTAAGCAAAGGCAAAATAAAAAAAATTTTCCTAGAGGAAATAAATTTACTACAAGAGCAAAAAGGAAAAAAATCAGAAGGTTCATTTTTATTTAATAATTTTTTAGATAAAAATATTCTTCTCGAAGAGTAAACAACTATGAATGAAATTTTGGACTCGTTTTTCATAAAATAAACGACATCAATTTTTGTGACAACGAACATTTTTTAAGTATATTATGGTAATTTTCCATCTCTTTATTATAGTTATTTCGGTCATGTGAATTTGATTGTTAGACAACACCAAATAACAGATGTTTTTGTTTAGTTTTTTGATATTTGAAGAAATTCTGCGGTCCTTCAGTCCAAATGATCTAAGTTTTAGAAAAAAGACAAATATGTTTTGATCAAGGAGAAGCCGCCCGAATGGCTGATGCCTTTTTGGTATTCTATCAAGCCGAACTAATTTTTAAACGTACAATCTGGTTGTAATTTTGGCTGAAAAATAAAATTTTTTATTATAAACCTCGGATTATAAAAAGAAGGAAACGTGTCCGCGTTCAGTTTGTGTCTTCTGAAGTTTGTTTGAGTAAGTTTGTTTGAAATTGACCGCAAGCACAAATTGCCAAATTCTGATTGCGGTTTGTCCTAATCGGAATATCTGTTGAATTTAACTTGCTGTTGTATCTCTGCTTTTCATTGTATGTTTATTTAGTTGTATACAACCAATTAGAAAAGCGACAACTTCTCGAATTATTATTTTTTTGGTGCAAGTTTAACAGTTGGAATATTGTAAAGTAAGTATGAAAAATGAATCCAATTTTTTGCGAAAACGTCAAAAGCCAAGGTCCATAATAAGAAGATTTATGATGTATCCAAAAATCTTTAGTTGACAACCATGTTTTTCTTTTGTCATCCATCTAATGTTAAAGACCAAACTGTTAATTTTGAACCAATTTTTCGAAAAAGCAGCAAATCCATTGCGAATGGCTGAAGCGAACTCCCAGGCTGGGCGTTTCAAAATGAGACCCTCAATTTTACTTGTCTGCTATTTTGTGGCTCTGTTGTCTACTGCAACGACCGGATGCATGTTCGGAGAGGTAAGAACAGCGAGCTCGAAAATAGTTTTCTACAAAAAAAAGATATTTTGTTGATTCTTTCCTAACAAAGATAATAAAAAAGCTGCGTTTTAAAATTTATAAACACTAAAAACGAGCTGTATATGTACGGGCTGTTTGTCTGGCCAAAAAATGCTGTTTTGAAAAACTTATTGAGTCATCGACAGCGCGTTTCATACGTCTCCTGGAACCAAAAAACCATCAAAATGATTTTTTTCGATACTGAGAGAGTTTTTTCAAAATTTTAAGCAAACTTTCGAATCACTACTCAACTGAATGGGCTTTAATATGATCTATCAATAATTCCTAAAAAGGCGTTAAAAAGCTCCAAAACCTAACTGTACCCGAGTAAAACCAAATTTAAGCAAAAATAAGTTAATTTAAACGGCTAAAGTTAAGCTTTTTCAGGTCTGCTCCTCCACTTTAACCGCTCGAATTAAGACGAAAATTAAAAAAAACTCAAACTGTTTTTTATCTACACTGGGATTTTTTTTAAATTTCAAAAAAAACTGGGATTTGTTGGAAATTTCTAACGTTAATATATCATTTCTCTCAATCCGATGATTTTTTTTGGTACCAAATTATGCTTGAAAAACAGAACTAAAGGTAGAAAAGGATAGCCGGTTACTGTGCCCGTGGCACAGAACGTTTCGACCACAGTCTTAAAAAAAAACAAAAAAGTTTATTCAAATTAGTATCGTTTTTATTCTGCGTTGGCGATAAAAAGATCGAAACAAAAAAAGGCTTATTCGACAATCATAGTGCTATGAATCCATTGAAAAACAGTTTTTAAAGAAAAATAAACTCGTTTAAATTTTTTTGAAATTTTCCACATAAATTTTTTAAAAAATTTGGGTTTTTTTTTTAATTTAGAAGTTTGTGAGTGACAAATAGGCGCTAAAACTTTCAAATACTAACTTTAATTGAGTAAAATTTTTTTCCTGGCATAAATTGAATATGAATAAGCTATTGTGAGCCTGTTTGGTTGTTTTATTTGCTCGAATTTAGACTGATATTGAAAATTTTTTGCAAAAACTGAACATCTATTTAGAAGTTAGTTTTTTTTGGAATTTTATCACGATTGAAAGGACTTTATTATGAAATATTTTTGGTACCATTGCTATAATTGTTTCTAGTATCTATTTTTTTGCGTGGAAAAAAGCATTTGAAAAAAATTATAACACACCCGAATTTAAAGTTCCATCCCATTTTCAATGGTCGCAACAAAAAAAAGTAAAACACGCCCATTTACAAAGTTCCTCCGCATTTTTCAATTGGTCGGAAAAAACAAAAATTGAGAGCACGAGGGAAAGTAGCTAACTTCTTTGAAACTATAATTTACGATATGTTAACCTTCAAACTTCTGCAAAAAGGACTTCTTTTTTGGAAACTTTGATACCGATTCACAAACAAATGGCCAGAACGCCAAAAAAAAGTTCCCGAACACTTGATTGAAGTATCTGGATAAACCAATAAAACCAGCGGAGAAAAAAACTAACTTCTGATACATGTATGGTCCCTCCCTAATTTTACATATTATCGAATAGCAGCTTCAAATTGTCACAATGAATATATAAAAATGAATATTGGCGGTGATATTGAGATAGGGATGCGAACTGATGTCGCAAAAAACCTTAAAAAATTTTCTCAAAAACTGGATAATTCTAAAACAAACCGGCTGAAAGTTAAAATCGTACCATAGTCAACTAAAATAATTGCAAAAGTTTTGGCCAAAAGCAGACAAATCAAACCTTTTTGTGTTCAGACAAAGTAATTAAGTATCTAATAAATCGATTGTTTCAAATCGACAGTCACAAAATAGTCAATCATGGGTGAATGCAAGAGTTATGCAAGAAAGTGATACAAAAAAAATGAGTTAAATAAGCCTAAAAAATATAGCAATTGAGTCAAAATTGGGTCGGAAAAAATCATTGAATAAAAATTGTAATAAAACCAGAAAAAATTGTTCAAAATGATGACAACCCTAATAATTGAAGCTCCAAAGTTTTCGTAGAACCTTCAATTTTAAATTGCAACCAATTAAAATACTCTTTCACAACTATTAAAAAACGATTAACAGGTAAAAATTTTCTACCAAACATAAAAATCACATTAGTCTGGTTCAATCAGAAATCAACAAATTTTTCAGTATGCATCAAGACTATAGTACTAACAAAATCTAAGAAAAGTTTAACAAAGTTCAAAAGCTAAACCTCGATTAGTTACTCTGGCATAATATTCGTCTTTTGATATCCATGATTACTGTTTTGGCACCTCACTTGACGCTTTTAATCAATATTGTTCAGGCAAAAAATCTGGCTCGTTTTAAATTAACAAAAACATTCCATTGTATTAAAAGCAAGGATTGTTTTGAAACTCTAACTTATAAGGAGAGAATTCAAAAACACATTATTTTGCTTCGCCAAGGTGTGAAAGTTTAGTTAGAGCTGCGAAACGCTTACAGAAAAAAAAGAAAACAATGCGCGCTGGCGTGCTTCTAAAAAAAGTTTTTCAATTAAGAAAAAACGAAAAAGAAAACAGAAAAAAAAAACAGAAACAGGCTGTTCTTTCTTCGCTGAAAAATTGTTCTAAGATCCATTACGTACAATTCTGGATCTTCTAATAACATCCACTTTTTTGCAGAGAACAAGTTAGTTTGAACAAATTGTCAAATGGAGTTCCTCATAGTTCTGTCCTCGGTCTTTTTTCCTCGATCATTACGAGGCAAATCTGTGTATTTTAACATGCTCAATGACTTGTATCTGGAATCCAGAAACATACAGACACAAAACTGTTCGCCTATCCTGGGCACAGTTTGGCCTCGTAATGAAGAGTCAAAAGAATAATTTGTTGTATAGCTTGTTCCTTGCTTAGAAGTTGACAAGAAAACGCCTTAAGTTATCGCTGTTAATTGCAAAACTTTTTTTAACTTCGATTAGTTATTGATTGTAAAATAATTTTTGTTGCAAAATTATTGATTACAACATAGGCAGATAGTATTGATTACGTTTCGGTTTATAGTGAAAACTAATTGAACAAGAACAATAAGTTAAATATTTTTCTTTCGAGCATTGAAAATGGGGAGAAACATTGTGTTCGGGTGCGTTTTAGTTTTTTCTTTTTTTAAACCTTTTTTCTGTTTTCCACGCAACATCAGGTACCGCAAATAAACACCTGACAGAATCGAATAGTATATCAGCATTCTTCCGAAAAAAAATTTTCGAAAAAAATTTCCGAAAAAAATTCTTATTGTCGAGAAAAACTTGTTGGAGTTTTTAGATTTTTCGTCTATTTTCGAGCGAGTAAAGCGATCAAGTAACGTTTGTTATATATGAATGTCAGAAAATTAGGCTAGAGAAAAAATTGATATTACTAAAAGAGAAATTAATTTTGGAAGCTTCAATTTGCTCTTCTCTGGTAAAAAATCTGTAAACAATATTTAAAATTTTAAGCGCTACAAGTTTACACTATTAATAAATTACGCCGAAAATAACCAGTCGATCACAGACATAATTATATCAAAGTGAGCCCCTTACCTAGCTCAACAAACTTTAAGAAGAGTATATTCTTCAAAAAAAATTGCAAACCGTTTAAAAATTGTTTCTAGATAAAAAGTTGGTATTTTATATAGTAAAAACGACCTTTTTTGTCTATCTAATAAATTAACTTATACAATTTTTTGGAGAATATACTCTTGTTAAAGTTTGTTGAGCTACGTAAGGGGCTCACTTTGATACAATTATGTCTGTGATCGACTGGGTATTTTCGGCGTAATTTTTGATTAACTAAGAAAAACCAAAATGACCCATTTTTGGGGTAAAATTTTGGGCCCGTAATTGCAAAACAAATTACACCATACTAATTCTGCTAAAAATTTAAGCAAGTTTTGTCTTCACAAGTTTTCACCTAAACTCAAACCAATATGAGAAAAACGCGTTTTAAATTTCAAGTTTAACGCGTTTTGTCCGGTTAATTTAAATCAGCACAGCAACCGGCTATTCTCGTTTAACTAGATTTCTGAGCTCTCTGAAATCACTAAAAAGCCCTATTTAGACCAAGTGTTCTGCGCCAAAGGCACATTTTAGGTGTTTTGGCCAAAAGGCGTTTTTAGGAATTTTTTTGGAAAACTTAGACCAGAAAATTGCGTTTTTTGACACGCGTTTCCCCCTCAAATTTAGTAACTATTGGCGCTGAAGTCGCCATAAGAAAGTTTTAGGGTCTGTCAGCCAAAAATGAAGGTCTCAAAACAGTACAAAGGTGGAACCGTTTGTGTCGGCAGGGAGTCAAATCCCTGTGAATACGGGTCTCTAGTTTTTTTTCTAATTCGAAAATCTTCTTTCTTTTGTCATATTTTGTGCGAACTAATTTTGTGATAATTTCTCAACACTGCCTACGGAGTTTTTTTGTTTAAACTTAATTTGATCATAAACAACAGTTCGCAGGACCTAATAATCTCCTTATTGTTCTGATCACTGAAAATGGGAAGGAATTTTGTTTTCGCGTGTTTTTTGTTTTCCACGCCAAATCAGGTAACCAAATAACTATTGGGATTCAGGCCCTTCCAAACGTGATTCCAACTACATTGTAAAATATCAAAAAAGTTGTCCCAATAATAAGAAAATTTATACCGACTTCTTTTCTGTTTTTTTTATAGTTTTTCTTTTTTCGAAAACGAATAATATCAATTATGTCTACTCCGCAAATATTCTGTTCGTAAAACTCTCTCATTAGAATACGCGCAAAAAAAAACGTCATTCAATCGAAAAAAAAACGTTTTGTCGTTTTTTAAATGAATGTGGTCCATACACTCAGTGCTACTTGCTCAGTAACCGGCTATCCTTGTTTCAATTGTTTTCAAACTTTGACCGAGAGGCCAAATACTAATTTTACGGTTAAGGAGAGGTTGTTTTCTCTGGTATAACTTTTAACTGAATCTACTAGGACGACGATTGTGACTTTGAAGATCAACTGGAGCTGCAGGCCATGACTATCGGGAACCGGTTTATGCCTGGTGCCTCTAGGAATCTCAGAGGTCATGTGATGATGATGCCCGACAGTTTCGAAGGTAAACCACATTGTAACTGTTTGTTTTATAACTTTATGACCGAATAATATATTAAATAAAAAGTTCATTCGGTCGCTTTTTCAGAACTAAGTTTATCCTACACTATGTTTTCTATTCTATCTGATTTTTTTATTTGGATTAGCTGAAGCCAGCTTTTAAAATTTTTAACTACTCATATGGCAGGCATCGAGTTAATGAGGCGCGCAAAGTTATTTCGGATCTTTTTAACATTTACCCTGTTAACATTTATCTACTAAAGTAAAAAAAAAGGGGGGAGGTGATGGTCAAGTAGATTAAGTTAGTAGATTTTTCTACCAATCAGAATGCAGCAAAATTCGAATTATAAATAGAAATCTCTAGTGCTAATTTATTGCTTTTTTATGTTGCAATTCTTTAGTAGATACCATAGGGCGGATTCTTTAGTAGATCCGTTATTTCAAACTGAAGAAACCGTCAATCCGATAGTAGCAAATATGCAAATTTATCGACGTCGGGTTCCTGATATAAAAAGTCCGCCGAAAACTTGTGATTATTGACTTTTACTCAGATACGAGTAGTCATCTTTTCGCTTTCACTTCGAATTTTTGACGACCTGAGCAAATAATTTGAATAACCATAACGATATCTTTTTTAAGTTGAAACTCCTGGCATGTTTCAGATTATTGGGAAGACTTCGGGTTCGCCCAGCAGCTGCCGTGTTTTACCCAATCAATGGGACTCACCGGTGGTTTCCGAGGATTGCATCAAAGTGGAGCCAGATCAGTTCCCCGTGCTGGAAACGCAATGCCTGGAAGTGGGTGGATTCATGGAAGAAATATGATCCCACCATTTGGCCAGGAACGAAGACCCCAGCCTACCTTTAACCAATACTACTTTCACTATGAGATATTCGACTAATATTGACTGGTTGATGCATTAGAAGAACGAAATTTTAAGTAGTAAATAAAGATTTGGGCTCCTTTTAATCTGATTTTTCTCGCTGGATAGAATATTTTTTTCTGTACCTTTGCACCTTTGCTGCAATTACCTCATATACATAGTTTCTTTATTTTAATTCTTCTCGAAAATGATATCGAAAAAAAAATTAAAAAACGAAATACACATGGTGTTACACATGTGATAAGTAAAAAGAGCCCATAATTGCTATTTATCGTGAAATTATCATATCAATATATTACCTCAAATTCACCAAAATTAAATTAACTTTTTCTGTTGTTGAAGGCGATTCAATGTAAGAACTAGCTGAGACGTATTAACTTATCCCGCCATGATCCATGATCGTTGAATGAGGGTCTGGCAAGTTTATTCAGAACAGAAAATAATCAGGCTTTAAGAGGCTTTAAAACCATCTGACTTAAATGATACGCTTATCTAGAATTAAATTTACAAATTTAAAATTAAACTTCATTCAAAATTAAACTACGAAAACTGAACTATCTATCAAACACATTGAAATTACTGCATTCGGATCTCCTTCATAAATCTGGTCATTCAATCCTAAACATAATTGAATTTTTAGGGTGTTGTAATTTTTTTCTTCGTTTACTTAAGATTGTGCTTATTTTTCATATTACAAGGCCTTCCCTCAGTAGAACATCAAAAGAAATGCTTTCTTTCAAGTTCGCATTTTTGTATTAAAATGAAATTAGCTTCAAAATTGATGAAAATGGTAAAAATTCACATGAAATTATCATTTTACACTTTCGTAATGAGATCCATTCAAACGTATTCAGGTAAAAATTGGAAAACAATGGAGTGAAATTAGATCGAAATTGATTATTAAATGCGAAAATATGAAATATGAAATATGGATTATGAACAAAAACAACAACAAAAAAGAGGGATAAATTAAGCGGACTTACTGTTGAAATCTGTCTAATTTGATCGATCAAGACACTAAACAATCAATAGTAGGCAGGGTACTAGAATTAATAACCCGGGTTAGTATTAATATATCACAATTCAGACATTTGGATACGGTTCCGGTACTTTATTCCTTGTGGATTCCAGTCGATTTGAGGATATTTCCAGCTATTCCATTCTTATGTGTTGTGGACTTGTTTGGATAAATGACAGGCTTAATAGGTGTTAATTGGCCTCTCTCATATGATTATGACAACAAGATTGTGATTGACACTTACTGTTGCGCCACCTTCTTTTGATTGACATTTCCGGATTTGAACTCAACAGGTTACGCAAAAAAACGGAAAGAAATTAAGAGGAAAATGAAAACTCAAAGTCAATTGAACAGCATCGTGACTCTCAATAGACTGTAGAAACACAAAAATTTAATGAGTTGGCAATGCTGAAAGCAAACTTTTGACCCTTCAGCAAATAGTCGTTTGAAGATGCTCAGTTTTTTTAGGTTGACAATATTGATTTTCCGAGCTCTTCCAAAGCACTAAAAAGACCGTATTTGCCAAAATTTCTGCGCCGCAGGCGAAATTTTGAAAAAAAACCAGGTCAAAAAAGCGTTTTTAGGCGCCTTTTGGCAAAATTTGATTAAAAAATTGCGTTTCTTCGGGGCGCGCTTCTCCAACAAAATAACTGAATATTGGCGCGAAGGCGCCTTAGAAAAGTTTTAGGGTCAGTCAGCCAAAAATGAATATCTCAAAATCGTACAAAAGGGGGACCCTTTGGGTCGGCAGGGGGTAAAATCCCTGAGTCAAGGGGGAAGCGTTTTCCCCTATATCCAAAACAAAGTGGTTATACGAAGTCATTTTATGCCGAGTACTCAAGATCGTACGAGGCCTAGTCATATATCACATGAAAGGTTTTTCATTTCAGTCGTGCTTGGGACTTCATTAAGAGTTCGAGTGTATTTGAGTTTTTTTCGCTCTCGTGAACATTGATATGAATTTTTTATTTTACAGTATTTTAATGTCAAAAGATAATGTTATTTTTTTAAAATATACTTTTATGTATTTCACATATTTTCACATATACCATATTAGGCTTCCCGGATTGACCTCCATAGACCGAAAATGCTAATCATACAATTTCATACACTTAGTCTATGGAAAAATGCTAGCCATACAAATTTCATGCATTTTTGCAAAATGAGTTTAATCGAACTTTAAAGGTATTTTATAGTTGTTTTGGTATCGAAATTGGTGTCTCTTCATAAATAAAAGGAAAAAATTGTATGAAAAAAAATGCTATAATATATGGAAATATATGGAAATTGTATGATTAGAAATTAAAAAAAAAATTTTTTGTGAAAAAAAAAAGCTTTGAACAATCAGTTCAACTGCTGGCAAAGCATTTAAGCTTTTTTTGGGCTGCTACGACTGAAAACTTTGACTTTTTTTAATTTTGTTTTCTGAAAAAAAACACTAGTCATACAATTTCCATATATGGAGATTGTATGACTAGCATTTTTTTGATGGCGACGAAGTATTTTTGAAATTGCCCTCAAAAATTTTTTTATGTTTTTTTCAACCGCAAATTGATTTTCGTATTCAAACAAACATTTTTTGAAAAAAAAAAATTTGCATGCAAAATGTAATTTTTTGTGTGTATAACGTAGTCCTGGATATACTAATATTGAATTTTTTTGCATTTTCTCTTAATAACTTTTTTTCAAAAACGCTTAAAACTCCTTGTTCTTTTGTATGACATGTTTTTGAATGCCTTGATCAATGTTTGGTAATTTAAAAATTCAAATATTAGAAATAATCATCTTTGAAAATTATTGTCAAAATTTAAAAGTTCATTACTTTCGTTATATTGTTTGTCTGAGACAGAAGTAACACATATCAGGCTGTTTCCAATGCATTTTCAATGCGAGAAGGCCAAACCGTTGGTTACTACGTTTGATTAATCAAGGTTTATGTCATTTGTGTTCGGTTACGAACACAACCAAAAAATTTTGAGAAATTATAATGTAAAAAATCAATAATTTTGGTTTATGGAAAAATGCTAGTCATACAATATCCATATATGAAAAAATACGAATCATAGACCTTTCATGCAATTTTCTGTACTTATGGGTTGCATGAAAAATGTATGACTAGCAATTTTCCATACATGAAATTTTTTATGACAAGCATTTTTGATCAACTCGGACTTACATGATTTCTATATGTCATTATAGTCACTATCATTTGATTGTAGAGATCCTTGAGTTCAGGTTTGGTATAACCGAAGCTTTTGAGCTTTATAAGAAGATATAGCTGCGAAGATGCTTCCTTCACCAATTTTAGTTAGTGAGGCTCAAAAGAAAGTTAATTCGTAAAAATGATTCCCAAAGTTTTGAGATAATTCGTAATTTTAATGCCATGATCAGGAAGTATAGCGTTAGATCGCGTCACCTGGCTTTGTTTTTTTTTAGATTTGTCGCTATTGAGGATAAAATTATGAGATTTGCACCAATTGATTATAGCACCAGTATTCTCTGAGAGGAGTCAGCGCCGTTTCTGCCCCCAACGCACGGTGTATTGTCGTCTGCTAGCTTCGAGCATATTGCTAGAGGTTGTGTTACTTGAGAATCATCGTAGATTACATTGAAACATGGGGGACCCCTTGTTGTACCTTGTGGTACTCCCGTGCGTGTGCTGCCTGTGGTTGAATTTTCGTTATTATCCGATGAGATAAGATATAACAAGGTTGATAAGGTAAAGACTTATAGCTGGCTTGTTCTTAGAAAGTTGACTGATAATGAGATCGTGAAAGACTTTATCAAAATCTTTGCTCAAGTCTATCAAAGTTTTTCTAATATAATCTTATCTTTTTCTTTTCAGTGACTTACAATCATTCATCAACTTTCTGAACTTTCATGTTTCTTGCTTTCAAGTCTTCTCCCAAAGAAAGTTTTTTTCTGATAATCGACACAAGTTTTTCATATTTTTTCGTTGTTCCTGGATTTTTTCAAGATGGCAATCACTCATTTTGTTGAAGTATGCAATTTTCTGTACGTATGGAATTGCATGAAAAGTGTATGACTAGCATTTTTCCATATATGGAAATTGTATGACTAGTATTTTTGGTCATCCCGGGTTAGTTTCAGCCAACAAATATTTCTCACAATGATTTCTGTTTTTGAATAAAAAATGGCGGTCAGATATTCCAGCCAGACGCTTCTTCTTTTTTTAGTGTCTCAAAAGCAACGATAACAAACTTGCAATTGAATTCCCAGAAAATTCCTTTCTAGGATGATATCAGGGTTGGTTACCAAAACATGTACAAAAAACTGTACAAAAATTGTACCAGAACAGCAATGGTTACCCGGGTTGACGCCCTTACGAATAAAATATAACAGATTAAAGAAATTTTGTTCCTGGTTTGAATTGCATTAAGCGCCCTGATTAATAGAAAAAAAAATTTGTTTCAATAAAAAAACTCAATTTTTGTTTTTATAATGAAAAAAAAAAATGATCAGCATTTTTCTAATACAAAACTTCCTGAAAGCTATTAAAAATGTTTTTAGATAATTTTAAACAAATTTAACACGTTTTTTTTTGCTGATTGAGAGTAATTTGCTTGCAAATGTTTTTCGTTAACATTTTGTTAACGGCGGACTGTACTTTTTAGGAAATTCATTTTTGGTTGACCGACCCTAAAATTTTTCCAAAGCCGCCTTCTCCGCCAATATATACAAACTTTGAGGGGGAGCGCGCTAAAAATTGTTTCCAAAAAAGGCCTAAGAAATTTGCTGGCGGACTGTTCATTTGCTGGCGGACTGTACTTTTTAGGAAATCCATTTTTGGTTGACCGACCTTAAAATTTTTCCAAAGCCGCCTTCTCCGCCAATATATACAAACTTTGGAGGTGAGCGCGCTAAAAAAATTTTCTAAAAAGTGCCCAAAAAATTTGCCTGCGGCGCAGAAAATTTGGCCAAAACTGCGTCTTTTTAGTGCTTTAGGAGAGCTCGGAAAATCAATTTGGTGGACCTAAAATAAAAGGTCGTCAAAATTTTCGAAGATCCGCCCCTGATTAGCACAGAATGTTCCGACCATGTCTTAAAAAAACACAAAAAGGTTTTCGAATTAGTGTACTTTTTTCTGCTTGGTATGAAAAAAAGATCTAGAAAAAACCAGAGCTTAGGTGAGCTCGTCTTTCATAGTAAAATAAGCACATTGGACAACACTTTTGTAGAAAATTTTTTTTTGATTCTAAAAAAAGTGCAAAAATACACAAAAAAATATGATACTTGAGGTGATGGTACGGCCTTAATTAAATTATTGTAGCTATTGAGCTATTAAAAGAAGCTATAACAAGCCTGCTTGCTAGCTTCATTCGCTCGAAAAAACCGTTTTTTTTTTAATATTGGGACAATTTTTGAAATTTTTTTTGATGTCGTTCGAAGCAAGACTAAAAGGGCTTAAACCTTCCCGCCCATTTGGATGATAAACACAAAAAAAAGAAACTAAACACACCCGAATATAAAACTCCTCCGCATTTTTCAAATGGTCATTATAGACATTTTTGAAAAGACTAGTTTGAATAAATTTCCAAGAAGCTAAGTAGCTCAGGAGCATTTTTGATAACAGTGGAAAAATGATTTTGGATAATATTCAGTAGTGATTTGACTCTATATTTATTATGTTTTTTTTTATTTTGATGAAATGAAATGAATCCAGTGTCATCACCTCCATGTTTTATGAGGCATAGAAAAATTGTCAATTTGAACGTCGATATAATTTTCAGAATAAATAAAAATTTTGCTTTTTTCAGGTTTTATGAAACTTTTACGCGCATACGCTCTGTAGAGAAACCGTGTCTCTTAAGTTAGCAGTAAAATAATGTAGCTCAACTTTTAATCAAGCTGGAATCTTTTAATGAGCCGTATTGAAGCGTCACTTGTTCATAACCGCATGAACTATATCGTGTGTTGATTGTACCAAGTTAACCAAATCAGCAGACACCAGACTTTTTAAAAAATGATCACGGGCGATCAAACTAAAACATTTGAGTTTGAACAACCGATATTTTTCAAATGACATATAAAATGGGTAGATGAAAAGTCGATTTTCGTCTGGTGAAAAACAAAACAATCAGCTCTCCAATTTTCCCTCACTTTGTGCGAAAGTTTAACCACAGAAATAGCAAGAACTAATGAATCATTTTTTCCCTAAATGTTAGAAAAACCAAACAATCTGCTAAAATTTTCAAAATTCAGCGCTGAAGTTTAACGAAAACAAAAACACTTTGACCTTACAGAACTGAGATTTTTTGTAAGTCATAAAAAATATAAAGTTAGCATAGAGATAAGATTTGCTGAGTTGAAACTATAATGTTTTTTGTGCCTATCTAATCTTAAATGACAGTTACTTTGAAATTTTGATGAAATTCTGAGCTCTGAAAATGAAATCGAAAAATTGAATTCACTGAGTTTGAATCAAAACCACAATGCTGACCTTCTTTTTCTGGACAATGAAGGAACCGAATCACAAACTGAAAAGCGAATATACCTTGCTCTCTAATTTTGACATTAATTCATTATATCACCGGAAAATTACCCAGCAGATCTGCGCAAAGTTTTGAAAATCGACTAAAAACAAACCCATTCTGTCTCTCCTAATTTCCATTTTCTTAACAAAATTTTCATAATATTTTTTATGGTTAAAGATGATTAACAGTTTTGTTTGACCAAAGTGAGGAATAGCTTACATAGTTTTACCCTTTTTTGATACCGAGATAGTCAATTTTGTTGGAGTCGGTGAACGTAGATCAGATTCTTGTACAGAATTTGATGATTGTTTTGCTTTTTGTTTTTTTTTTAAAGAAAAAGTCTCAAATATTGTTCAGGCGAATTTACCTTTCCGCGATTTGTCTTTTGATTTATTTTTCTGGTCAGGCAAATTTCTTTGTGACTAGAAAATCAAAATCTACTATCGAACAGCAAAAGTTTAAAAGTCACAAAAAACGTAACCAATTTTAATTTCGAACGTTGAATTTGTTTTCATATTTCCAAGGTAATTGAAAAATTTACTTATTGAAAAAGTACTCTCTAATTGAACAAAATTTATCACAAAAAATGCTCATAGTTTGTTTTTTATATTGAAACATTTTCTCTAAGGTTATCCTTTTTTTCAAAATCTGAGAATGAAATTTTTTTAAAAAGAAACGAATATTTTTTCGATTTGCATTCATTGACTTTTTCCATTTGTTTGTTGACTATCTGTTAAAATTGTTCCCACAAATTTCACTTTTTTATGAAAAAATAATAAGTTGATATTAAACAACCTCCCAAAGTTCTTGTTGATGCATTTTTTTCTTCTGATTTCCTGGTAACGAGGGTGAAATTGGATTTATTCACATTAGGAGTAGTTCGATTTATATCTGCATTATGATTTGAACTATGTTTCTGACATACAAACAAAACTTACAAACTGAAAATAAAATAAAATTATTTGGTGTCCTGATGTTGCTAAAAATTTCCTTAACTTAATGTACAAACCACTAAACACAATTCCGACGAGTCTTTAATTGCAAATTATCAGGAAAAAGATTCATTTTTTGATGTTTCAAACTCTTATTCCAGAAGAACCGTTTTGACACAATTCGTTACATCTTTGCTGCACCAAATTTCATTTTGACTGCCTTTTAATCATAAAAACGTTCTCAACTCCAAAATTATCGAAAAAATGTTCTTTATAATTTATTTGGTAAATTTTGGTTTTTAAAAGATGTCTAATACCTTTTAAATAAGTTTTCATCTTTGTTTGAAAAGATGACTGATTAGATTATTAAATCTTTTTTTATATTACAAAAAAGTTTGTTAATTAGTTTCAAAGGTCGCTTTATTGTATATATATATATATATTATTTAAAGCAAAATTATAGACTGACTACCTAAAAAACGTAAATTTTAAATTTTTGCAGGAAACAAAGATAAAAAAAACATTTTTATAAAAAATAAAAAATGTTCTGCAAAAAGTATAATTTTTGACTAAAAATTGAAAGTAAATTGAAAGTTTAAAATGTGCTATTTTTGCGAGGGGTAGATATCTCAGTATGTGCTTGCGGAATGTTTATAACAACTTGAAAACAGTTTGAGTGTTATGAAATTATGAGCCAGATTTTTTAACGAATATTGGAGCACCCAAAATTCATAATACCAAAACTCAAAATCTTTTAGAATGAAAAAAAAAATTTACTAGGACAGATGCATTTAAGTCCATTGAGTCCCCCTTTAAATTATTATGAGATTTCCATTTTTGGCTGACGGACTCTTGTAAAATTTTTTTAAAGGCGCCTTTTGCGAACGCAAATTTTTAGTAAAAAATTTCCAAAAAAGCCTAATAACGCTTTTTTGGCCTTTTTTGTAAAGCTTTGCCTGCGGCGCAGCGCAGAAAGTTTGGCCAAAACAGGAACATTTTAGAGTTATTGGGAGAGCTCGGAAAATCAGTTTAAACGACCAAAAAAAAAGGTCGACAAAATTTCGAAACTATTTTTGAAAATCCGCCCCCTCGAGAAAATCCTAGATCCGCCCCTGCAATTTTTTTAAGAAGGAGAAATCTCATCCTACCTAACTTTCAGCAAATGAAGGCTCAAATCATTTGATTTTAGTCACAATCTTTAAAATTGTCCCACTCCGCCATTCGGTTTTCATGCTTTCTTTCATAATTTTGACTACTGAAAGTTAACTAACGAACATAATGTAAATGTCTGCCAATTGATTACTTCTGTCATGTTCAACTCCTACGATTCAATCAGAAACCAGGCATTCAATCACTAACTGTTGATATCTTGAAATATCCCCGCTCCCCTATGGTACTTAGTCACGAGTTGCCACCCCTATGTAGAAAACATGCTACCGGAAAGATTACGGAAATTTTTTACCTAGTCAAAAATCTCCCCTTCTTGCAAAAGGGGGAAATAGTTCAAAAGATTCCAAACTGTTGAGAAACCAGATCTTGGCTGATGTAAATTACGTGCAATTAGTATCGGTGTCTTTACGTACAATTAGTACAAAAATTTTAACGTAACATAATAACATCTTAAAAAAGTCCTACCAGATTACCATCCCCTCCCTTATCCCTCCCATTTGAAACGTTTCTACCCAGAACTCCTAATGGCAAAAACAAACATGGGTAGCCGGTTGCTCTGCAAGTAGCACAGAAAGTTCCGACCATATTCATAGAAAAAATATAAGTTTTCATTTTCTTCAAACGAGTTTTGTTGACTGTGCGATAGCGTTGTTTCATGTTACTGAGGTAGCGAAAAGCTTTTGAATTGACACAAACTATTCCGAGCTCTAACCACTGTAATTTTAGTAAGTTTGGAGAAAAAAATCTGAGTGTTAGTGAACATCCACTAGGTATTTTTTCCCTCTATGAATAACTTTTGATTTCACATTTCTCCGATTATCTGTTTTTAAGCAAATCTTGTTTTCGGAACAATCAGGCAGTTTTACAACCCGTAAAAATATTCCCACCTACTCATTTTGATACATTTTGATTAATTTTCGGTTTTTTCTTTTGTTCACACTCCCAGGTCCCCCCGATTTAACTTTTACTCAATAACTTTTACAACATTCAATAACTTTTACAAAAAATTCAACACAATTATTTGTCTTTTTGTGGAGTTGTAGTCAAAACAGTTTTATTGATTGAAAGCTAGCCCCAAGCTACAAAAATTGAAAAAAAAATATTGTTAATTTCGCCACTAATAGCCACGTTCAACGTCAAATATTCCCGTTTGAAACAACAAGTCTCTTGTTTTTGTTCAAGAAACAAAAGAAAAGCTTCTTTAAAAGTAAAAGGAAAAAGTTGTTAAAATATTTCGATCTAAGAGGCTGTCTCGTTTTCTTGTTTCAAAAGGACTAATTAGAGGGCAATATGCATTATGCTCATACTTATAAGTATGTATAGCCCACTTATTTACAATACATCCATTAATAGTTGAGAGTTTTGAACTTGCAACATCCATAAAGATAAGGGCTCTTCAAGCTCTTTTTTGACTACGAGAGAAGGGGGATTTAGGGCTAAAAGCGAGAAAATACGGGTTGAAAACAAAATCGCTTTAGAAGTTGAAAGAGAAAGTGCTTACAAAAAGAGTGAAACCAAAAAACGCTTTTGTGCGTTCAGATCACACTAATGGATAATATCAAAAAAAATCTTATTCTGAGTTAAGACTAAATATTTTAGTGATTTACGTAAAAATAAATGGCAAGTTGAAGGTACCTTTTTAAGTGTACATTGTGTTTTTACTTTCAATCTGGTATGGCTAATGGCTTATTGCCCCCCTCCCCACAATAATAGAAGACTACAAAAAGGGGGTTGCCTTTTTTCAAAAGAGCATTTATGCTCAAAACTTTTGCTCAAAACCTCAAATAAAGCGGTTTCTTTTTGCTCAAAAAATTTCTTGAATAGTTTTGCCTTTTTTAGAAAGCTCATTTTTGCTCAAAACATGGCTTTTTCAAAGTGCAGTTTTTTTTTGCTCAAATTTGCTTGAATATTTTTGGTGTGTTCGTGATGCATCATCCATCATCAATTTTCTCACTTGTTTTTCATCGGTTATTTCTGGTATTTAAAGATGTTTTAGTGATAGCAGTCAGAAGAGGTTTTAGCTATAAGTAAACAAAATGCTCTTCAAAATGCGAGAAGCGATCTCAAGAAGATAGAAGGGATACTTTTCCCCGATTAATCCATTATTCCGTTTTTCTCATCACCTTCCTAAAATTAAGTAAACATCGCCAAGTTATCAACTAACCGAAAATTTTCTCTTTATAATTTTATTTAAAACATTGCCTGTATGTAAATGTTAGCAATTTTTTTGTTTAAAAATGTTAGCATTCATTTTTCGGCATAAAAGAAGCAAAACTTCATACGTTTCATAATTTAATTTTGTTGCTCTATTTTTTTTTCGATTACTGAAACATGAAATTAAAATTCCAAATCGTTCAACTTAGAGATTTTTTTCTATATAGCTGCTTGGGAACTATGGCTATTTTGACGTTGGGCCAATTGAACGGACTTGAAAACATCAATGAGTTTCAGAGAATTGTTTAAAAGCTTCAAGTAGCCGAGAACGCGAATGTATTCGATGACTATCGTGTTATCTTCCTGTTTTCAATCATATAAAAATTCAATTAGCAAATGTCAATTTTGATCAAGAAATACAATTTAAAATTTTCGAGCTTTTGTATAAAAGTGACATATTGAAATCGGTACTTTTGGTTACTTTTTTCTTTCTAGCAATTTGAATATTTTCATTATAGTCCCCTTGTTCAAAAATGAAACAAAATTATCTTTTTCTCTTTATCTTGGCGGAATTTAATAAGTATGAAAAGAATATTTAAACACATTTAACCATATATCCTTCTCGCTCTAAAAAGAACTTAATTTTAAAAAACTTAAAAAATCCAAAAATTCGAAGTGAAAAGTTGAACATTAGCTACAAATAGCAATAAAACCATGAAATTTTAATCTATATTGGTTAACTTACTGGTTTTTTAAAATAACGATTCAGACATTGTTATGGTCTCCTCTTTACAACTTCCGGTTCATAGAGCGGAACTTATTGAACACATAAATCTCACTAAAATGAAATAAACTTCTATCAAAAATTGATACTTTTTTAAACCAGAATAGTTGCTACGTTAAAAATTGATAGAAATCTAACAGTTTCTCACAAAGATGATAAATACTGATCAATAATGGATATATTACATGAGGAAAAGCACATTTGATTACCTTGTAACTAAGTGGGTATCGTAAAACAGCTGCTGATTAATTAAACTGAGAATCAGAAAAAAATCACGTTGCTACCGATTTTTAGGGCTGTTAATAATTCAACATCGAGGAAATAATTTAACAACAATGGGCGTTCATTAATTGTTATTGACTCCATTATAGATGATTTTACAACCCGTTGAGTATGGAAAATTGTAAAACTCAGCTGTTGTTTATTCAATTTTTCTCTTGAGGGGTAAAAACCTGACTTGGGAGAGGAAAAATAAAACGCCAAAGGATCGAAAACTAAAAAAGTTAATGTACTTTTTATCACTTTTGATAACCAATCCTCGAAATGAAGTAGTATTAACGGGTCTACTTACATTTTGAAAAAGTAGCTGTTTGAACTCGAACATGTAGAGATGCGTTTTTAAACAAAAATTTGTCTATTTGTCTAGTTTGACAATTTTTACTGATTTTTTTTCATTTGTTTTTCAAAATGTTCATTTATTTGTCGCAAGGATCGCTTTCTTTTTCAGCAAAAAACCTACCAATGAAGACTTGTACGAGCTTCCGAAGGCTTTCCTTGTTCATAATTCAGCTATAATCATCTTGTTTTTTTCCAAAAACTTCGGAAAACTGCAACCAAACTAAACCGTAACTAACCAAAATTTTCTGTACCGAAAATATCTCAATGTTTCTTTAAACATATATTATTTTTCGTAGAGAAGACATTAAGAAACAATTTAGAAACTCAAACGGAAACAGTTTGTTCAACGTAAGAGTCAATGTCATTTTGAACCATCTCATTTAGGCTATAGTTTTGTAGTGATACAAAATTTTTCTGTAGTTATACTTCTTGGCGAGCGTCATGCCCAGTTTTCAGACTGTGTTTAACAATGATGGCGGCATTTACTTCAAAACCAAAAAAGGCAACTAAGTCTATTATGAACTTAAAAAATAAAAAACTTCATTGAGACTTGAGTGTTCATTAAACCATTTACCGCAAGGCAAAATTATCCCTTCAATTTATTTTTACAGATCTGTTAAACTAGATATGGTAATAGTTTTCAGATTTTTTTCAGATTTTGCATAAATTTTATATCATCCTGTTATAAATTTCGCCCAACTATCAATTTCGCCCCTGTTATAAATTTCGCACGTTTCCTGTGATAGTGCTTAGATGCAAAGTTCTTTTTTTATGAAAAAATTTTGTGAAAAGTAGAACAAATTTTGTTTCTTAAAAAAAGTCAAAATCGAAGATTGGTTTCGTTGTCCTAATGCAAAATTACGTAATGCTTCTACCAATCAAAATAAAGCTCGCCTTCACCTTTTAATGAAAATACTTAGCAAATCTTACACAAAATAAGTTCAACGTTTCTCACAGTTGTACAAAAATGCTTCATTGTCTTGTAGATTTACGGTCTTGTTGTTTGAAGAAAGTGATGAATGTATAAGGACTCGGAGTGGTAATTTTTATTCATACCAATTTCCAAAAAACTTTTTTCTCAAGGGTTCGATGCCCGAATTTTCGTGGAACCTGCTGGGTGTGCACAGCACTATATTAACTTGCGGCTGGTCTACGCAAAAAATCCTTTACAAGTTTGATGCTAAAAAAAATGTTTTGTGAATTATGGCGAATTATAATGCACTACAAAATCGCTGCAAGTTGAAATGAGGTAAAAAGCTATTTAGCCCTATTAATTCCAGAAACGACTCAAATTTAACTTTTTTAAAAATCATATTATTAGTCTAAATTTCATAGCTTGCTGATGTTTCTTTTCACAAAAGTATTGGAGATTAATTAAAGGGCAGTTGGAACATTCTAGGTTTCGGCCTGATACGAGCAGTTTTATTGTATATTATATTATGCTTGTATCTTGACTCCAACTCATTATATAGCTTGAACCAAGCATTTTGAAAAAAGTTAAATTGAAACTGCTTCCGAGCTGAAAAATTTTATTGACCATGTCACAGTTAAATTTGAAAAAAAAATAGCGCGCAATTAAATGCCATAGTTTGTTTTTAATAACTCAAATCACGCGTTTTAAAAAAGTAGAAACTGTGCGCACAATATTAACTCACATCTGTACAAAAATTTTGCAAATGAAATATCTTTCAGACATCAGGATATCAATATCTATCAGATGCTAGAAACTAGCAATGAATTGATAGAATTACTCAAAATTAGTTTGGAGAAAAAAATCACAGATAACGCATTTTTTCTTTATTTATCGACAAAAACGAATGCTTTAAAACGATCCTCATTTTACTTCTAAACTGCATAATTATTAGCAAAGTTCTCCAATACAGATTACGATCAGCTTTATTTTTTTTGTCTTGAAGCTAAATGTTTGTTCGTAAGCATCCCGCGCCACAATTTAAAAAGTTTTATTGAATCTTTGATTCAGGTTTAGCAATTTACTTGAGTTCAAGTGGTTTAAGAAACTTTGGAAAATATATTTTCTCTTTTCGATCTTATTTTTGCAATGGTTATATCGGAATTTTTCTTTGAATTGTGAAATTGAGGGTAAAAAAATCAAAAATTTAATTGTAAACTTTATCTTTTTTTTTCTTGTAAAGATCAATATGAATAAACTACTTTTAGTGTTTAAAAGATTGGGAAACTTCTGACATTGTTTATCACGGCTAAGATCAACTTGTTTTTTCTTTGCTGGCGTCAAATGTATCTGAAAAACCTGAAAAGCTGCACCTAAAATTAGCGATCTTTTTTCTTAGATAGTATGTTAGAGGGTAATTGGCAAAATTAGTTCTTAGTTTGTCTATGGCATGTAGTTCATGACGCATGGAAATGATTGTGCTCCAGTGCTGATTTTAGTAATTCAGATAAAACGACAAAAGTATTTGGAAAAATGAACCACTTGTTCTCAAATTAGTTTGAGTTTTGGCAAATATAGAAAATAGCGGAAATGCTGAGAATTGATAAGAAATGATTGGTTTCTACAAATTTGTATGAAAAAGTTCAAAATATTAAACTTGGGTTACATTACTAGCTAATTTTTTTTTTCAAAACAACAACATTTTTGTCAAAACAAATTGAAAAAATTTTTGTCGAAACTGATTAGCGCATTTGATTTTTGATATGATAGGGCTTATGATTCTTAGCTTTCTGAAAATCTTGAACAAGCCTTTTTCAGACACAAAGCAAGCCAAGCTATAATGCCAACGTGGGACCAGCTTGTTGTTCCGACCAAAAAACGAAGTTTGATTTTCCTGCCAAGTTTTAGGAACCACAGTAAAACTAGTAGTAAGTCAAGTGTATTTTCTTACAAATGCCCTATTAGCCGTAAATCGGACTTTCAAACAAATTGAGGAAATTGGTCTCAATGCTGAGAAAAATTGATCTGAAAACTATAATCAGGGAAAGTTAGACCAAAGTTGATTAGAAGCTGACCTCCCACAATCTATTTCCACTACATTGTAACCCTATTTCATTTTTTATTGTCACTTATTCCATCTTTTTTTTGTTGTAGTAAAATTTTCATGGTCGGATTTAGGATTTTCTCGAGGGGAGGTTTTCAAAAAATTTTATTGAGCTTTTTTTTTAGGTCGACCATATTGAGATTTTGAGGTCTCAAAAATAACTATAAAGACCCTATTTTGATCAAAATTTCAGCGCCGCATGCAAAATTTTGAAAAAAAAACAGGCCAAAAAGGCATTTTCAGGTACCTTTGGAACATTTGAGCAAAAATTCGCGTATTTTTTTTGGCCGCGCTTTCCACTCAAGCGTAGTATATATTGGCGCCAAAAGGTGCCTTTGGAAAATTTTTTGGCTAACCATGTCAGCCAAAATGGAAATGGAATGAGTCCACAACCCAGCGGCTAGCCCTCCTCCGTTACTGCACCCTTTACTAAAACAATAATAACCGAAACTGGCTCTACTGGTTCTAGCAAGATGTCACTCATGATTGCCTGGCTTTTATTTAGAGGAAAGTTTTCAGAAGCAATTTTTCTCGATTAATTTGATTTCTCTAATGAGTTTCAGGATACCAAATAACAAGAAAGTTTTTTTTCAATTGAACAATTTGATATCACTGCTTCTTGTACGAGCAACATTGCATAAGTTCTTCAAGACATCCTATATAGCAGGTAGTAAGAGACAACAACAAGAGAACAGGTGTTTGCTAAATCTGTCGTGGTAATCATTTATCAAAACTGTATTAACCAAGTTAGCTCCAAGCTTAAAACAGCGAACAGCGAGTTACAGCGTCTGGATTAACTTTCGTACTATTTTGACATTCAATTAATTAACTATGAGAAAATTGAATTATCGCAAACTTGACATTGATTCCTAAGTTGGACCCCCGACCTCGGAAATTTATCCTGGCAGAGCAAGTTTGCCCAAATATCGGGCTAGTTGGAACAACAAAAACTGCTGATATGCTGAAACCGTATTAAGGGACCTACCGTTGCGATATAGTTATGATAACATATTACATAATATATATATAATAGTGTTTTTGTGTTTGGGCAAATATGTCGACGCTAATCCCGCAGAATAAATACTAATCATTATCAATGTCTGGTTAATAATAATTTACTAGCTACAATTGTAGATTTAAACTGTGGGATTTCCGGATGTTTGACACTTAAGGCATTATCCGGACCAGGGATTTAATCCGGCTAAAATAAATCGAGATCTCCTTACCCAGTTGTGGTCTAAATTTCATTAAATCTGGCTGCGAGCTGAGACAATTGATAGCTGGAGAAAGTGATAAAAGGAATCAGACCCCAAGTGTCAGAAATAACTCAGTTTAGTTACCTAACTATTAAAGTTAAGACTACCAAAAATTGGTATCAAACTGTTGTCAAAAATTGGAAAGTTTGTCTCAATCTGTTGTCAAAAAGTTTATCAAATTGGTTCAGCAATTTAAAAAACTTTTATCCATTCACGCGTCCGAGTAGAACGGTGTGACTAAGATTCTGTAAAATGTGCTTCAAAATCCTTTCCATACATGAAGATATCTAACAATGAATTTTTAGCTCAGCTCCTTATGGTTAATGTACCACGTTGATTGTTTGCAAGAAGAGAGGGTGTGTCGTTTTTTGGAATGCACGCCTGTTTCAGTGACCTCGTAAAATCTACTATGGCTTTTTTCATGGTTTTATGCATGTTTGTTTTTGGAGAATATTTGGTTTGTGGAAGTTTTGATTCGTTCTTCTCACTCAACAATGATCAAAGAAAACATGCAATCAGTTGTGAAAAGGGATAATAATATATACTCTCAAAATAATCAACATTAGTTGAGGCCGTTACTTTCTAAAGTTAGCAAAAACTATTCGCAAAAACAATTTTCGGTTTTTTGACAGTTTTGATTGAAAATCATGCATATTTAGGCAAGAAAGATAGTTAAAGATAGCTCAGTTTCATCACAGTCTTATCAAATATATAGTGAAAAAAAAAACAGTCGAATTAGCCATAAAGTGCATCCGGGTCTTAAAAAGAAGCACAACAGCGGTTCACCGCACGAATCTGAACAGATCATATATTTCGCACTTTCCTTCGTAGTTAAAGAATATATACTAAGAATTGAATCATTGTATGAGTAGAAAGTTGCTGAAAAAAATAAGACTAAAAGTGAGTTTTTCTTTTTTTTTTGATTAAAAAACACTGAACTTCTTGTTATTTGATATAAATTAAGAGAAAATTTATGTTTAATTTGCCTTGTTTTTGTGCGTATTGTGATAAAAAGAACAAAAAGAAAAGTTATAGCATTACTAAATTTGACACATAAGGCTATAGCGTTTTTGGAGAAATGAAATTAAAAACAAAATTTTATTTTTTTTTCATTGTTTTGCCTCTTTGATTTCTTGTTTTTTTTTTAGAATATTTTAAATGACGCTTCAGAAACTAATTTTTCCCGACTTGAAAAAAGTTTTTGCTACATTCATAATAAGCTAAATAATAACCAATAATAGCTCAAAAACAAACTATAAAGTAAAAGATATAAATCGGTTTTTCTCGACCGGCTTTATCAATTCAAAAAGTTTGATAATTGTCTTTAGTACTCGATTCTCTGTGGGAAAAATACTGAAAACAAAAAACATGGAGAGCCAGTTGCTGTGCAGTTAGCACAGAATGTTCTGACCATACTCATTCCAAAAAAAAAAATAGAAAAAAAGTATTTTTCCTTATATTTCTTCAAATTAGTATCGTTTTATGCGTGGTGTGATTTGGCAGCTCTACAATTTCCTAGAAAATGAGTGACCTAGGCATGAGCGACAAAATTGGGTTTCAAAAGAAAGATACTAATTAAAAATTTGAGAAAAATATATATTTTTTGAAAAATTGAATAAAAAGTTTTTTTTTGCACAGTAATGTAAATTTCTTCAAAATAAGTTTTTTTTTGCTAATTAAGCGCTGAAATAATCCTTAATGATGAATTTTTTATTAATATATTCAACATTTTACACTATAAATTTTAAAATTTTCCGTTCAACGAGATTTACTCAATCGCGTTACAAACTGGAACTTGGACTAAATCTCAAAAAAATCGCACCAGTTTCTTTCGACACTGGGACGTTTTTGAAAAGTTTTTAATGTCGGTCAAAACCACGACTGAATAGCTTTAATATGGTATGTGATCGTGGTATGTGACCGCTTAATTATAGTGTTTTGGCCCATTCTGATTATCATTTGTGATATCTGATTTGGAAGACAAAAAAAATTAAAATCAAACTCACCCAAATACAAAACTCCTCCATTTTTAAAGTTTGGAACAAAAAGATTAAAACACACCCTAAGACAAAAATATTAACTTTCAGTAGTGGGAATAAAAACCCAAGATTTTCACCAAACTGCAGATGAGAAAAACTCGCGACGATGATGTTACTTTTGTGGCCTCACAATTTCATCATAATGTACAGACAGGATTTGGAAGGGTCCTACATAACTTAGTTCGAAGTTTTTTTTCTAAAGCTGAAACTTTGATTTTTTTCTCTTAAGTTTTGCACAGCTCCCTAACGAACGTTATTATTGTCCCCTCTTGCAAAAAATGTGATGATTCATTTGTCCTCGGGTTGTTTTCTTCTCCACTTAATTTTTGAATTTCAAGTTTTCCATTTTCGACCGTATTTTTTTCTATACCAACTCAAAAAATTTGAAAGGAAATTTTCAGATTGGGATAAATAACGCGTGATAGACCTTGCTATATCAAGTGCAGGAGGAAAATAAATCGTTCCATATTGATTTGATAAGAAGGGTTATATGAGAAAATGAAAAAGTAAAACTGTTGATTTCGCACTTTTTCAAAAGAAAACATTAAGACTGCTCTTTTCAGGTCCACGTCTTGAATGTTCTGACTGATTTGGAACTTCTCTGGAAAAGTTGAGAGTATGAAAAAATTGTGAAACGGTGAAGAGTTGAAAAAATTGTGAAATCAATTTCGAACAGTTTCTGAGCCGGATTATTCAGCCGCTCAAGTTTTTTTATGGTAAGAAGTTCATCACGCTTTTGTTATTCCAAACTGGCTAAATCGGCTATTTTCAAATCCCCATAACAAGCAAAAACTAATCACAGGTAAATGTATTTTTTTTTAAATTTGAGCTCAGGTTTTTAATAACTTTCAGATGATTTAAAAAGTCCCGCCTAGTTGAAAAACCAAAATTTATTAGGAAAAAAATCACCACGAGCATTAATATTCCTTAACTTTCTTCGAATGTGGGAACAAAGGCGTTTTTCTTGATCGATCAACGCAAAAAAGAAGTTAGAACAATCAATGCTTGGCTCTGATACGAGCAGTCTTGTTGGCTTTCGCATGAAGTGCTAGTAGCATCTGCATTGGTCATAACTAAGGCAAAAAAAAACAACATACAAACTATACGCCGGGTTACCCAAAAATGCTACTCATACAATTTTCATATATGTAAAAGTGCTACTCATACACTTTTCATGCAATTCCATAAGCACAGAAAATTGCATGAAATGTCTATGACTAGTGATTTTTTATATATGGAAATAGTATGACTAACATTTTCCCATGAACCAAAAAGATCGATTTTTTAACTTTTTTTCTCAATTTTTCTTAGTTGTTATCGCAACTGAATACTAGTGACAGAAACCTTGGTTACTCAAACGTAGAGTAACCAAAGGTTTGAACGTATAACATTAAGAATGCATTGGAAACGGCTTGAAATGTCCTATTTCTGCCTTACACAAATAATATAACGAGAGTATCAATTTCTTAAATTTTGGCATAAAATTTCAGCGATTGATGTTTTAAAAATTTCAATTTTCAAATGATCAGACATTGATGCCAAAACAAAAAAAAGTCGAATTTTATGTCAAAACAAGAAAAAGTTCTTGGAAAATTTGATGATTAGTATTTTTTCATAGACCTAGTTTATGGAACTGTATGACTAACATTTTTGGTCTATGGAGGTCAACCCAGGAACTCATAACAGGAAGAGTCGGGTTTTCTTATTTACACCCTAGAAAAACATTCTAAATCTTTATAATGGGGACGACGGACGAGCGTTACTATACTTATTAAAATCTGTAATTTTTTTACCATTGCTTTAGTCATTCACGGACCTTTAATTTCTTTCTTCATCAACATAGGAGGGGTGAATCAAGGTTGAACCAACATCAAAATCAGATGGTGAATAACTTAAAATATCCCGAGCATCTTCCAATTATCGAGAACATTTCAAGCTTCTGTTGGGATCAAATCTCGAGTGATAAATGAAAAAAAAATTAGAATAATTTTTGGTATTGTTTTCAAATGGATTCTTTTAACCTGAATTTGAGAGATATGGTAATAGCTCGCGTGTTTTTCTGCCCCTCCTTTGTTTATTGACTTAAAACAGAAATAATCAATACCACAACTCAACTAATGCCCAAACTGAAACTGTTTAACTTTTCCTTTGGCCCTCTACTTGGTTCAAATCCTCTCTAAGTCCTTGTTACCATATTAATTAAATTAAACAACGGCTCACAATCTTAGCGGAGATAGAGAGAGATAAAAATGGATATCCGGTTCGCTAAACAGATTGAACACTCAGTCGAAAACTAAGCAAGTTATGAAAAACTTCCTTTTAAGTATTTTTTGTTTTCATGATATGGTACGTTTTTACAGAAAACGTCCATGAATTAATGTTGACCAATAAGTTTGTCGCATGAAAAAGTCGGCTGAAAAAATTTCGGCTAAACGAGCAACTTTTGGCTGTTTTGGATTTTAGAGGGGCTTTATTAAGGCCACTAACAGTTCATTAGGTGAGATTGTTTTCATTCGAAGGGGACGCTAAACAATTTAAAAGTGACAAACTCACTTCCTGAATTCCCTCCCAAATCAGCGCCCAGTTATTCGTACCAAATGGGTTGAACAGTACACAAATAGATATTAACTTGTACCATGGATCCTATAACTAGCGCTAGTTGAAGGATAATGAACATGTAGCAGATGTGTCAAAAAGTATACCGAAACTAAATGGATTCAAGGAGTCTAAGAGGACACCATGATGAGCAGAACATTTTGTGTTCAGAGATAAAAATTTGTTACTCTGAGAAGTATATATGTATGGGCATATGTAAATGCTGGCCTTGAAACCAGGGGCGGATTTGGGGAGGTGATAATCCGCCCCTGCGACTTTCAACACTAAGAAAAGCTTAATTGAAACATAAGAGTTTAAGATTTTTTTCAAAATTTAAAAACTTTAAATTTAATGAAGGGTAGTTAATGATTTGAGTATCCCAAGTACTAAGTTCAAGACTCCTTGTTGGTCGTTAAAATCTACGCTTTGAACTTTCTCATTTCCGAGCTCTTCCAATCATGGCTGCGTATCCAGTTTTAACTAGCACCGATTGAGATATTTGGGAGGATAATAACTGATTGACGTATGGAGTTAGGTGGTAACCACTTGCAAGAAGGTGCTAACAGGTATCCGGTGTTGACCAAATGTTCCCCCTCTCACCCTCTCAAAATGAGATATCCCCTACAAAATGACAGATCCCAAAGCACCTTTTTGCTCAAACTGATCCAAGATTGCGTCTCGTTAAGTGATTGTACCCCGCTGACAAAATCGTGATCAAACTAAACCCGTATGCATGTCATAACAAAAACCAGCCAACGTTATAAGCACTTGCACCCGTTTTCTAAACCACTACTAATAGCGGATAGAATTAATTAAAACCCGATCGATAAAGGGATCACTTTAACGCTTTTTTGACTGACTGGTCCTGAATAGAAATTAATCGCCCCTAGCGGGGTTCGATCCGCTTCCCGGAGAGATTCAAATTTGAAACGTATGCGGAGGAACTGTTACATTAGACATGTGTTTCAGATGAACAGCAAGGATTTAAGATTTTTGATGAGAAAATGAACTCTAAAACTAAAACTGCAGGAAAGGAAAATATGCAAGTTCATGGCACCTCAAGCACAGAAAAACAAGTGACTTTTTTCACCTAAACGTACTAAAAAGATATATATTTGATTTTTTGAAATAGTTTTTCTGCTCAAAACATTTTTTGTTCTCTATGATAGTTTTATAAATTGATAATTACATAATGTTCAGCCGTTTTAATCAGGACAATGATACATACCATGATACTTTCTCATCGTGACAGATATGACAGTTTAAGTGGGTAATTGGACCACATTACATCGATAGTTTCAGATCGAGAACAATGATACCAGTCAATCAAGCCAAGTCTCAACCTCTCCAAGTCTTACCAACAGTCATAAAAAAATTTGAACAGTTCTCAATTACGAGATTACATGTAGGACGTACTTTTAAAAAGTTCAAAATTTGATTTTCAAAAAGAAAATGTGCTAATTAAATGACAAAATGCGCATTGATGTCTTCTCGAAGGGATGAGAACCGAAACGAGATTTTGGTATCAGCGCTTTTAATATCGAAGTCAATCAATTCATGTCAAGCTTCGTATTAACCAAATATCATCAAAGAAATTAGAAAAACTAGCGAAAACTGCTGAGAACTGAAAACGAGTCACATTCAATGTCAAGCCTTGGATAAACTAAAATCGAAGTCCTAAAACGATTATAATTGCCAAATTTTTTAAGGCAATTTTGAGCAATCAAACGCTTTTATGAGAAATTTGACCTTTCTGAGAACCTTTTCGATACCAAAAATAAAAAACTAGCATACGTTTAGCTCAAAAATAGCACTTTTTTCACTTTAAAATGATGATGGTATTATTCAAGAAAACTCCGATTTCAGAAAAATCTAAGCAACTTTGTGTTCTTAAGTTTTTGCCTTTACCGCACTCGATTAACAAGACGCGTTTAAAATGGCAAAATTTTTTCAATTTTGTCCGAATAAATTTTTGAAATAATTCTGAACTGGAGAAATTTTCTTCAAGCGGTTCCTAAACTTATCTGATTAGTTTTACAAATGACCAGTCAATAATCAAAAAAAATCATTCCTCCCTCTCATTCTCTAAAAATTCAAGCAGAAAAAAAATACCACAAAAAATTACTTTTTTTTAGAATTTATAAGTGGAGAAACTTTCTGTGCTTTTTGCTCAGCATTTATCTACCCTTGAAGAATTTGAATTTTACTCGTAGATCTGGTTTTGGCTGGTTTCAAAATTAAATTAATTTTCAAAAAATTTAGAATCAAAACAAAAACAAAATAATCTTAGAATCAAAACAACTTGTTTTCCACTTCTGTGCCCTATGGCGAAATGTTCAAAAAAATCGGAAATGTTGGTTTGAGTTTTGGCTTTTCCCTCTTTATTTTTGGCGCCCAGTTTGGGTGAGTTTTTCTGTGTTTGTCAAAGAAGCCGAAAACAGCAAAAAAAGCAAAATATCAACAAGTAGGAGGCGTTATTAATAAAAAAGGGAGAATTTCTTGTTTTTCAGGAATTAATTTTTATTTAATGAAATGTATGTAAACTGACATCGGAGTCATGAAATCTCAATTAAATGAAATGTCAATCCTCTGAATCCACCTCGAAATGATTCTTGAATGACTGAAACAAAAGAAAACGAATTAAAGTTTATTTTCTTCCATCCCAGCCGCAGGTTTTGGAGATTTACTTGGTATTTAGAATGGTTTCTCCATTCAGGAGGTATATCGAGTTTCAGTTTTTGGCAAGCCTTTGTTGGTTTTATTGGTTTTTCCCCGTCTGGGCGATTAGAAAAGTCAAATATTTGAATTCCAGAAACAAATCCACCAAATTCATATTGATTATGTCTGTCCAAAAAACAATACATAGTTTGATTGATACGAATTAAAGGAAAATTAATCTTAATTGACACCAAAATTCAAGTTTTGAAGGTTTAATTCCCACATTGAAAAGAAAAGATTCGAATATTGATCTACCAGCAGGTGTGGGTTTATACTTTAAATTGAGCTGGTCAAAAATTATATCAGATTTCAGCTGTTGTATTTTTTGAAAAAAGAATTGAAAGGAAAAATGTATTGGCTGAATTATTTACTTGTTCACGTAAGGCACTCCTGACAGCTCGGGACGTTTTGATTGACGGACGTCGATGACGTTTAGCTTGTATTTGTTGGCTGATATTAGCCAATCAGAGAGCTAGATTGCTATAAATTTACGGCCACTCTAATAGGCTAGTTGATCCGCTCAAGTAAATTCAATCGAGCACTTTGTCGGTCTAAATTCTTAAATCTAAATACATAACAAATAGACTTCTTGCTCTTGATTTTCAGAGGAGAAAATTCTTCTTCAGTCATTTTTCACCTTTTCAACAATCGGAACCTTCTTGAAACTCAACATCAACATCATTTCGCACTTTATTTGTCCTACTTTTCAGTTGTTTTTTTGTCCAACCTTAAAAAACATCGATTACAACTAGCAAACAAACAGAAACCGAAAAAATATTTATCTAAATTACACTTTTATTCTACCTTTGAAGAAAATCTTTGATTTATTTCCAATTTGGCCAAACTTGCTTTGAAATGCATACGGATCCCAAGTTAGGGTTCCTGCTTTCACAAGCACATGCTAACCCAGGCGCTTTCCCGCCAGGAGCAGCGGCTCTTTTCGCCGCCAACCCCATGATTGCCAACCACCCGCAACTACTTCACCAACTATCGGCACAACTTGCTGCTCAGATGAACAGTGCCGCGGGAGGACCCGGTGGCGTGCCAGGAGGCTCAATGCACCCAGCTGGAGCTCCGATACCTCACCCCGCTCTCATGGGTTTCAATCCGGAACAGGTTGCCCAAGTTTGCGACACTCTGGAAGAAAGCGGAGATTTCGACCGACTTTCAAGATTTCTCTGGTCATTGCCTCCCCATCTGTTGGAATCAACAATGAAAAACGAGTCAATTCTCAAGGCAAGAGCAACAGTGTATTTCCATAACGGGCAATTCAGAGATCTCTACGTTCTGCTTGAAAACAACCGGTTCAAAAAAGACTACCATCCAAAACTTCAGGCAATGTGGCTAGAAGCTCATTATCAAGAAGCTGAGAGGCTGCGAGGGCGACCTCTGGGACCCGTTGACAAATACCGAGTTCGGAAGAAGTACCCTCTCCCAAGGACCATTTGGGACGGAGAGCAAAAAACTCACTGTTTCAAAGAGAGGACTCGCGGTTTGTTGCGAGAGTACTACTTGACAGATCCGTACCCGAACCCAAACAAAAAGAAGGAGCTAGCCCAACTGACAGGACTGACTCCCACACAAGTCGGAAACTGGTTCAAAAACAGAAGACAGAGGGATCGAGCTGCAGCTGCTAAAAATAGGTAAATACTTACTCAAATCTGAGATACTTCAAAAGAAACAGTTTTTGAAATAACTTAAGACTTTTAAAACTCTGATTTATTGAGGTGAGAATTAATCATTTCATTTATTATAATTTTCTTTTTTATTGCAGAGGCACAGCGTTGAACAACTTCAACTCATCTGACAATGAAGGTTCATACGACAAAATCCGATCTCTCGAAATTGACATTAACGACGATGATGACGATGACGACATTGACTTGGACGTCAGCGTTTCAGATTCTGACGACGAGGACCGAGAAAACTCAGCCGAGACGAAAAAATCGACAAGTATGTCCCCTGAACTAACTTCAAAGTCAAAACTTGACGACTCGAAATCAGTAAAATCCGAACCTTGTGATCTCTCCGTTGGCGCCGAGCACACCACAGACTCCGGCTCTGCTTTGAAAGTGAAGTCGGAAAATTGCAGTCCCATAGCATCTACAACTTCGGAAGTCAGCCCGAATCACTCCACGAAAAGTGGGTCAAGCTCGTCATTCGTATCACCGACCCATCCCGGAAACCTTTCCGGATTATCTCAAGCGTTCGCAGCCCAAAATGAAAACCTAAAACGAGAGCTGTTTTCACTTTATTCCGCACATTTGAATTCCCAAAATTCAGGAATGCAGTCAAACTTTCCAGGGCTACACTCATCGGCGAGTCCGATGCACTTGGCGAATTTGCCGCCTTCAAGTTTGGGTTCCGCAGCGGCGCATCAGCAGCGCTTGCTAGTGCCACCGGCACAGTTTTTTCTTCAAGCCCAACTCGCAGCTGCTGGTCGGCTTAGTTCTTCACACACCGCAGGTGTAGTGCCACACTCGTTTTTGAACCCAGCTTCTCAATCACTAATGAGGACGAATCAGTTTTTGCTGAGTTCGGCTCTGAACTCGAGCCAACAAATCAAACCGACGACCTCAACCGGGGCACTAAACACTACATCATCAGTTTCCAATTCGCCCGTAAGTTCGGCAACAATTGCTACAAGTTTGGTGGCAACATCGGCGACAACAAATAGCCCGACAAAGTCCACAGTATTTTCACCAGTCCGCCTGTGCAATATAAAGGACTCAAAATGAAGTCGAGCACCTGAAATTCTAGAATTCTAATTGACCCGAGTTTGAAAAACTTAGAAAAAACTTGCTACAATTTATTATCTGTTTTACTCTCCTTGTATTATTTATATGAAACCTGAAACGTTTTTTCTGAAAAAAGTTCAGAAATTTTGTTGTAAAGGTTTTTTTGAAATTAATTTACACGAATTTGGTGCCAAATAAATGTACATAGCAATAATTTTATTTGTATCCCGTCGATTTTTGTTGATAGATTTAGTCTGAATTAATATCAGAGCCAAAGCTTAATTTTATGTTCATTCACATGAATTAAATATTTCACTTCTTTTTTTTTATTCAACACAGGACGTCCTCTGAATCAGGTTTGAAATCCACGAAATGGGCAAAAATTTACAAATTTAAATAAAAAAGAACAAATCAGCTTCAACTTTTGATTTCATTAATGATTACGCATGTATGGATGATGAGTCCATGATGAATAAACAGACGCAAGTAAACGATGAGTATGCGGTTTCCGAATATTTCTCATAAATTTTTAAAGGGGTCAACTTGAGGGTCACAACTTATGCTTACGGGGAGCGCTGATGAAGTGGTTACTGAACAGCTCGTATGTTGGTCCTTTGTGGATAAATCGTGTTAACTTATATAAATTATTTAAATGTCTCTAAAAACTAATTTCACCGGCTCAAGTGGGCGCACAAAGAAAAAATCATTGATGAATTCTTGTTCTAACTCTAGTGTATTGCCGTTTCAAAACTTCTTTTCAGATGACTAAACCGTTTTATTTGACTGATTTTTATGTTTGACCAGTTTAGCTTTTTTTAATTGTGCGACATATAAGTCGACATAAAACAAAGATAACTGGGTCATTATTTATTGGCGAGTTCTTTCTGTCTCATGACATGATATGAGTCTGACAGACTTATTGCAGAATTTCACCGACATAAACTATTTTTTTGATTTCACGGTCAATTGAGTACTTTGGTAAACAGACTTATTTGAGTTATTGTCAGGCAATTATTTACACGGGCTATCAACTTAAACAACGCTTCTTCTAATATTCAAATCGAATCAATTCAATTCGTTTGTTTTACCAAGAAGTTTCATCATTGTAAATTGTGGTTATCTTCAATGGATTTTTAGTTTGATTTCTCTGTTTCTATTTGATTATCAATGTTTGGTCAAGTAATTGTTGTGAAAGAAGATAGTACAAGCCTCTTATAACATCTTCGAAAAGTAATCACACTTTTGTGTCGACCCTCCAGATATGCTAATATTACATGTTTATGTCAACACGACTGTTTCTCTGCTAGAACAGATTTTTTTCTAGGCTCAAAAAAGTCCTTTTCGTTCTCATTTGGTAGAAGTAAATTAAAGTTAGACCCATAATCTGCAAAATATATATTTTGGCTGAAAGTTTTCTTTTGGAGCCGTTTTTGTCCGCGAATGTTGATGAGTTACTCAATATAATTAATTTGGTCAACTATAAGGTAATTTAAAGTCTGGTTTCAACGTTTCATACTTTTTCGATTAAAATAAGCTTCGTCCAAGAGGTTTTTGTCGTATTCGAAAGAGAGAGGGGGGTTGGGGAGCAGTACAGTAATCACTGTCAGTTAAGGTGTCATTTCTGTGCAATTTAGTGCACCCGTTTCACTGCTTACACGTGCTGGGCAAATTTGCTTAGTTCATCATTTTATTTGAAGAAAGATCTCATTGTTTTATCTATCGGAGGTATCTTAATCTTGTTAACAATGAAGGCTTCAATACATTCTTAAGTCTTAAGCACCTTCGCAAATCGGGCTTTGATGTATTTGCTAGATTGTTAGGCCAGACCATCATCAACAAATTATCATTCAAAGAGAAACTTCTCCTTTCAAGTTTCAAGAGAACAGTTGACATTAAATTAAAGTGCCATTTCTACTACACACAAACACTAGAGTCTATTATCGCTCGCAAGTTGAGGATACTTTAGCTAACCTGATCAACAAAACTAGGAACCCAAAGATCCGATTAAAACCCACCGATAATCTCTTTATCGCCTGCAAACAATTTCAATTCACATCCGAATCGATGAGTGAAACCAGTGAATTCGCGTACACAAAAAATGGTATCAAAGGTTTCCGGTACATCAAAAAGCATCCGGGTTTTGTTCATATCAACTGGAAAAATGTTGCCTCCCTTGTTTTATCATTTTGACTTGTTTTTTTTTCTTGAGAAAAATGGATTTGTGTTTGAAATCTGATTGGCTGAAAAAATACGGGAAGCTAATTTTCCACTTTTATGGCGAATTGACCAAATTGAAAAAGTGTGAATAAAGGCTATTGTTAACAGGTATCATTAGCAGGTATCGAATTGACGCGTGAACTAACAATAATCTTTTCACAGTATTTATGAAACCTTTTCAATCTATGGCAGCCATTTTTGACAATGAGGCGGATGTTTTTTCCATCAAAAATGAGCGTTTCGGAGCCATTCTATTGAATGAGTTTCCGTATTATTTTCAGATGCTGGATTTGCAGAAGGTAATTGGCAATATAGAAACAAATAACAATTTTTTCGATGCTTTTTATGTTTCCTGTTCACAGATTGTATAAACAGAGGAATAGCAGCAAGATAGTTTTTCCCCGATCCATAATTAATGACATAGCTACCGATCAATGATACTGTATAGTTAGAAAGGGGTAATGTCAGTGTGAAACTGAGAAACGAGATTTGAATGATTATTTATTAATTTTGCCAAGCCAGTGAACCTGTCATAAGCACTATTGTGTTTGCAGTCAATCACGCCGGGAAACATTGATACACCTGATAAGACGAAAAATTGCTCTCTTTTCCTCTTTAATTTTTTACATTCTACTTCTGATTTCGATTGACTCAAGCAAAAAAACGGCTTGAGGTTTGAAAAAGTATTCAAAAAAGTGGATGTCTTATCAAAATTGTAAACCAGTTTTCATAAACACCCAACACTATTGTTCAACGGTTCATCCATATTTTATGCTTATACGAAACGGAAAGAAAATACTTTGGACTGCCCCCAGCGCTTGCGATACACTTTACTTATGAATTATAGATTCCGCATATTACATTTGGTCACAAATACAACATAAAAATCACCTGACTCGACAAGTATATCAAAACAACTTGATAACAACACCACTGAAAATATGCAATCTTGGAAATTGAACTCATTCGACTGAAGCCAAAATATATCTTCCATTTTTTACCGAACATCTCAAATATAATTGGTTTTATGATGCATAAGTATAGTAAAACACTTAGACCGCTTAAAACAATCCTATCACCCTTCTCGAAATGGGCTCAGCTATCAATTTAGGGATATATGTTAAGCCCGTTTGCCATCATAGCTTCGAAAAAAATTATAAATATTTGCACCGAGGTCCGCGGTTTGTGTTCAGATTTTGAGATTACATGGTGAAAGTCAAATTTTGAAAAAAAAATCTAGAGTTGAAACTACCATTCTTATTGGTTCCAGAGCATTATTTGACGTTGATTAATGAGAGCTTTTATCGCGGTACTTTTGAACCAGGTACCATCGACTAGAATTCTTCTGTTTAATATTAAGATAAGTGTCTTCAATTGTGAAAAGGTTTGTTTTCTAAACAGTTTGGGTGTAAATTGGATTTCAGAGGTTATCAACAGCGCGCTGATTGATCCAAAACTAGTTTCAGTTTATGTATTAGAGAAGATTTAAATCGGTTTAGTTATAATTTAGTTATAATTAGTGGTGTATCCAGTCGCTAATGTTTATCTAACTTTAACCAAATTGTCAATGGTTAATCTAATTTTGGGCGCACAACAGTCAAGATATCAAGCTGGGCGAAACTCAAGCAATATGTGTGTTCATTTACACTTGACAACTAATCCTAAGCTTTGGATAAATTATTAAAGTGCGTTTGGATATGTTTCAGGGGTTTAAAGGGATCAGATTGATTAAACAAACAGATTTCGCAATTCTCCTCCAAAAGATTTATTCTGATTTTGAGACATTATCTCAAACCTGAACATAGAATCAAAACCAACGAAAAATAGGAGTAGCCGTTTGCTGTGCAATTAGCAGAGAAGGTTTCGGAAATAGACACCTTTTGGAACATTTTTGGGCATTACTTTTAGTTTTTTCTTTAGTTTTTTTTGAGTGCATGGAGAAGGTCATATGGACTTGGACCTAACCAGATAATTATCTGTTAAAGGACGTCTAAAATTAGTATTTTCCTCAGTTTAATTGCCTCCTTAACTATACTTTGATCTCATTTTGGGTCATTTTAATGACACAATAAGGTCTAAAAAGCAAAAACAGCAGACCATTTTTTTCGACACTGAGATTCTATCTCTAAAACTTGCGAGACTTAAATTTTTGAAGTACATGGACTTGAACGAAAAAACACGCCCGAAACCAAAAGTTTTTCCATTTTATTTAAATTGATTTTTACTTTAAAGCAACTATATTTTGCTATAGTTGTCTGCAAGTTGTGAGTATTTTGAATTTTGAGAAACTGGTCAAAAACTGCTTTTGGGCTTATTTTGAATAATTTCCGGTACTTTATAGGTATGGTAACTCACGGAACATCGAAAGAGCTATCTAATGAAGTTGTTTTTATTCTTTGACGCGAAATGTTACTTAGCCGTTTTTAGACAGTTGAAGTGACTTTTCAAACTGAGATTTAATGGGGTAAGAGAAGCCACATGCTAGTTTATAGTTGAAATTGAATAAATTAGTGGTCTTGTTTATGATATTAGTCGTTGATACGTATAAGTGATTTTAAGTGAAGGAGCATCTTAAAAACTGTCAAGTGAAAGTTTGACAAGAACTTTTCTTTTATTTGTGGCATTGTTGCTGAAAATGATGCTGAGATTGTAGTATTGTTTTGCAGTAATCACTGTCATCGAGAGGACAATTCTCAACAGGTAGCACAGATTGGCTGAAATTGTGATCAGTCCAAATTTAATCTCACTGGTTTAATTTTGGCTGACCATCTCAAAAATCCGATTTAGTTATAAGAAGATTTTTAAGCTCTAGAAAATATCACAAAGAAATATTAACAATTGAAGTGTGAAAAAACTGAAGTGTGAAAACTTCAATATTCAAGTTTTCCAAATTTCAAAGCAGAAGAAAACCTTGAGAATTTTTCTCAACTGGCTCTTGTCTCTTCGTACTAATCCAGGTACTAATCGCAAATATTAGTGACAGAACAAGCCAGCTGTAATCCACGTGAATGCCCGGTTTGAATTTTTTTCTGAAGACGCAAATGGCAAGGTCGGTAGACATAAATTGATGACTATTCGCGTCGAATACTATTCATTTGGTTTGGAACACCAATTATTCTTGATGTGCCATGTTTGAGCTTGGTCAAACTCAATTTTTTGACTAAATGATTTCATAATAATTTTTATGGCTCATTGGTACATAAAAAATCAATTCCAGGCAGCGGCAAAATGCTGATTTATTTCAGAAATTTACAGCGTGGAATTATTGTTTGTTCTAATTAACATGTTATTCATCATAAAATAATTTAAAATGCTGAATCATTAATTTATAGCCAAAAAGACGTAATTACAAGAACAACAAAGAGAGCCCGTTACCGTGCTGTTACCACAGAATGTTCCGAGGCCACTGATTAAAAAAATCAAAGTTTGGGATAAAAAACTTTTCGAACTTTTCAAAAAAAAAAGCCACAAGAAAGTTCTAGACGCGAAAAAAAACGCCTTGAGTAGTAAACGAGAGCTTCACTCAGCAAATTTACTCAGCGTGTAATGCAAGGAAATAAGATAAAGGCTGGATAGTTTTCGCTAGATTCTCTGCGAATCACATATACCATAATTTTTTATTGTACAGTGCTGATTTGAATAATCCGGGAAAAACGAAGAAAACGACAAAAAAGATGATGATAAAATTTGCTTAGAGTTTTAGCAATTATTAACCTCAAAAGCAATTTTTTTTGGTTATTTCAGTCAATTAAAAACTACACCAGAACTACCGGATCAATTTCTGGTAAAACGACAGCAAAGTGAGCCTCGTACGTAGTCAAACAAGTATTAAGAAATAGATAGTCTCTAAAAATATGAAGAAAATCTTTACAATTTCAATTGAAAACTTATTTGTTTATACTAAATTTGATATATTATGAACGCCTCAAAATTTGGTCGGTTGCATGGTAAGCTAACTTAGGTGTAGTTTTATCAGCAATTGTTCCGAAATTTCTGGCGTAATTTTTGATTGACTAAAAAGAAAAGAAATAAAAAATGCTCACTTTTTGGGTAAATTTTTGGACCGAAATTTTGCTAATTGCATTGCACCATAAAAGTTTAGGCAAATTTTTTGTGTGACATTATTTTTTGAGTATTGTCAACTTATTTGAGAATTTTTTTTTTTTTGGTTTTTTTTCGATTCGTCCGGATAATTTAAATTAGCGCTGGAGTCTCAATTGTAACACTTTTTTTGCAACACTTAGACATTTTTTGAAATTATCTTGTGATTCCGAATCTTGGCCATTATTTTTGTCATGAAAATTGTTTTACAGTTTTTGAAGTTCAATTTTAATCGTTTTTTTTTGCACTTTTTGTTGCAACCAAGTCAGGAAAAAGCCGGAAAATACAATATAGGCTGGCTTTTGACCCAGTTTTAGGTACCACATGAAAACTCGTAGGGGTCATTCGTGGTTTCATATAAAAGCCCCATTAGAGATATAAAAAAAGGTTTCAAAAAAAAGGATCCGAATTTAAGGCTATTCAGACATAAACTTAGCTAGGAGCGGAAATGTTCTGTTTAAGAATAAGACTGCGTTCACAAAAAAAACTATTAATTTCGGATTTGAATGTATAGGGGTTCATCTTAGTAATTTTAATTTTATAGGAAAAATCCTTTAAGTCAATTTGAAAAAAAATGAATTTTTTTTGTTGTTGCAGTCCTAATTGTTTTGGCAATTTTTTGTGCTGCTTGCTCAACAAACAAATAACCTCGTTTTGTCATAATCAAGACTTGCGCGCAAACAACGGGTTCTAAAATTTAATGCAGAGTTTCTTTGAAATTCAGAAACTTTTGTTATATGATCTAAGTTTTCGTTTCATTTGAGCTTCGACTAAGAAAAAAACAATTAGTACCATTAGATTCATTAAAAGTGAGACCAAAACTATCCCGCCACATGTGGTAAAATTAACTAAAAGTTGAGTTGTCACTTGAATGATATCTACAATAAAGCACCACCACTGTGCTTAAGAAATCACCTTTTCGAAAGTTATACCAAAAATGACAGTAGCCTCAGGCTTGTTTAACCAAACTGAGCTTCTCAGCATTACGAAACTGAAGATTTAATCTTGATGAAAAATTCAAAAACACGCTGTAATATCAGTGATTATAAGTCAAATTATGGATTTTTAACAAAAACAGTGATGTATCGCATAAAGTTGAAGGATTTTATTGAGAGATTTTTGAAGTTCTTGAGAAGTCTCTCCTGTCAGTCAAGAAGGTAAAACTTGCTATGAGATTTGCCAGTTTTAATTAGACCAGTTTCAGTCATTAATATGTTTACAATAATTGGCGCCTCGCTGTTCAATTGGGATCCTTGATGACATGTTGAGTTTCAACTGACGTTTAACTGAAGAGACTGTCGATCTTCTAATTCTGTCGGATAAGAATACTCGTCGCTTCAGGTGAAGCGCGGATCCAACTGGTTTTTGTTCATCTCCAGTCAATCAAACTTCACCTTATTACCATCGAAAACAACTTCAAACTAACCATTCTACTGGGCGAATCATTTAAGCAATGGTCCCAAAGCAGAATATTTCAAAAAGACATACATTGAAAGCAACAAAATTTGCCTTTGTTATGAAAATTTGTCTTGTTTTTTTTGTATCTCTCCAACCATTAGCCCCCCCCCCCCCCTATTTCAGCAAGAAACGCATCTCTTCCCGCAGAAAAAACTGATTTAACGGTTAAGCATATGTGAATTTTGACCCTAGTAGCGAATCTTCCCCTCCCACTTTTGCAAAAAGGGGGATAGTTAAAAAGATCCGTTTTCTTCAGGTGGGTCAGAAATTGTTGACTTTTGTTTTCGGCTCAAAAAATTATCGGCCCCTTGGTAAGGACCTGTCATCCGATCACTCATAGAAAGTTTAACGACAATAGAGTTTAAGATACAATAAAATTGGCGAAGAGCTACAAGTTTACTGTGCTAATTAATCGCAAATAACAACACGTTTAACCATCTATAAACATAAAGTGATGAGCGAAAAACATGACCAACTTAGAAAAGTACGCATATTTATGTTCCGTTTTGAAAACCATGCATTAAGTTTTAATTGATTATTTTTATACATGATAAATTCCATAATTTTTGATTATTCAAAAACAATTTTTTGCCTAATTCGAAACTTTCTATGTTTTAATGTTTGGGTATTGGGCAGCAAAAACGTATCATCTGAAGTCATGAAGATTCATTCTGTTCTTGATTCTGGCCCATATGAACAGGCTTCTCAAATCCAAAGGTTGCAGCTTCGAGATCAAAAGCTTGGAACATCAACTTCGGATCCCAGAAATTTCAGAAAGAATTCAGAAACACATGAACGGTTAACGTTTTAAGGATATTAGCGGCTCACATCACATCATTTTTCGAACCTTCACGCATAAGTGGTCCTCAGCTCAAAGTTGAATTCTGCATATATTCTAAAACAATTATTCCGTCCCGTTCTATCTTGACCTCGCCTTTTGGTACTTTTTAAGCATCCCATATGTCTTTAATATCTTCTTTACCTGTTTGTGTTGTCAAATCTGATGAAAAATAAAACTATTTTATGATCAAATGATGAGTTGTCGCCAACGTTTCACTTATCCTGCTACTAATGCCAGGAATGTGTAAATAAAATTTACTTGTGTATTTGCGACGACATAATACCAACAATCCGAGATTTTGTCTGAAACTTGCAACATTTGGTCTCCTGATCTCAAATAACGCAGTGTTTGCAAGTCAGTTTATCCATTTCAAACGACTCTAATATCATAATTGATGAGCACTATCAATATGTTAAACTGCAAACACGCTCCGCAAAGTCAATTTTACCACGTGGGAGTTAAGCTCAGAGGCAAACAGATTTGGTTTCGATCCCCAGTCCCGCCACAGCTCATTGGCCTCTTAGACGAGACACAGAAGATCTTTGTGGTGACAAAATATGTTGTGCGGCTGGATTTAAAGTTTAAGGTTGAACTTGGCATTTAAAAACGGCAAATTGCTTTGATATTTTTGACCCCGATGAGTTTCTCAAAAAGACAACTTACAAGGATTGAAAAAGTAGACCGTTTGAAGTTTAAATACTATTTTTGCTTAAATTATTGAGTTTTAGATGAGAAAATTATACCCTTTTTTGAGTGATGATGAGTTAGCTTGCAATTGTGGGCGCCAAAAATTTCTATCAAATTGCCAAAAAAAAAATTCAAACCCTGACTTGTATTCAAAAGTGGACAAAACAACCAAACACAAACGAGGATCGTCGTTGATAAATTCCTGAATTTGTCTGGATAAGCAACGCAGTGTGATTCGAATTGGTTACAAAAACAGCCCGAAGACAGAAAGCGGTCCCGGTTTGTATTCTCATAAACACGGATTATTAGGAATTATAAGTAGTTATAGGCGCTATGGTAAGATTCAATTTGACCCCAGGTAAAATTTTAAGTCACTTCTTATCGCGTATTTACAAACAAAAATGCGCTCAATTATCCAAAATAGCGCACTAGGTGTCAATCCTCGCGCCAAACGTCTATTGATTATTTTTACATCCGCTAAGTCTTTCGCTGCTCGACGGAATGCAACCCGCGGGCTGTTGCCGCAGTTTAACTCTCCCGATCAATCACTTAATCCGTGCCTCCTCCAAGGGGGCTTGCATTACACCCCAAATAAACCTGTCACCAAATTGGCACAATTCAACCTTTTCACCCCCTTCACTCAAACTCCCGTCTCTTTTGAACCCCCGGGTCCAAAACTGTACGCGACAACCCACCCTTGTCAGCTGAGTTTGGTTCGAAAACAAAATAAAGTTATCACCGATGTTATTTATGTTATTTAAACATACTTAACATAACTCAATAGGCTCTGAAAATATTTCAAAAGAAAACAACAGGATAAAATCTTTCAGTAATGCAGTTAAAAATATTTCATTTTTTCGTTCACTCATTGAATGCAAAAAATGCCAGCCTGAAAAAGCACTTTTGCAATATGTAATACCTCTGCATAAAATTGAAACTTATCGGAGATAATGAAAATTATGAAAATGGTAGTAACTATTTGCAATTTGTTACTTAATATCTTTTGTACTTTTAAGATATCTTGTGTTGACACTGGACGTTGGGATATAATAGGAAATTGAGAAAAATTGAAAATCCAAAATTTGACAGTTTTTGAAATGAAAAGATGGAAAAACAGATGGCAGGAATAACAAAATAATGATAACATTTCTGAAGTGGTCAGATCAATAGCGTTAAGTATGTTGCACGAGTTCAAGGGGAGGGGAGGGGAAGTTTTATATAATACGCAGATGCTAACTGACTTTGACTCCAAATAGTCTCACGGAGTTATTGGAAAACTCATTTCATCGTTTTAACAAGTGGTTTTAAAATCATGCTATAACATCATTGACATATTACTCTGCTTCCACTGTGTTTTTGATGAGTCAAAAAAATTCATGTCACAAATTTTTTTCCGAGAGTTAAGTTTTAAGGAACTTTAGTAATTATAAAAAGAACTTGGAGAAGAACAATATATCTTCTGAATTTGATGCAGCGAGATAAGGGGTTAACCTGGATGACCTTTTTTACGACTTCGATCCCCGCCACCCTAATGGAACCTGATCTAAACTATATTTTATGATTGGATAAATTAAATGTTTTACCAATGTAAAGTATTTAATATTAACCAATCATGATCCATCTAACTAACAACCCACTTATTTGTAAGTGCTGAAGTTACTTGTAATTTCAGCACCAGAGAGATTTGAATTTAACTTAGAAATTAGTTGGACTCTCCCGAGCACTTCAGCAGCCGCAATAAACCAGTATACCCTAGATCTATTGAGCCTAGCAGAGACTAGTTAAACAACCTGAGACTAGATAGTATAAGAGTAAGATTAGGATCGGTATTAGACTAAGAAGTTGCACGAATCTATCCGGCCGAAAATAAGATAGCGTGACGAGCAGACGGTGTACCCTATCCGAAATTACTCTATGAGTTAACCAACTCGGTCCTAACTCATCTGGTGCGACCATAAGTCTCGAACAAGACCTTATTAGATTAGAATTAACCAAAATTAGATTAGAAATTAGACAAAAACATTTACAAAATGTTATACGACAATAATTTAATTGAAATGTCTCTCCGACTCAATAGATCCGAGCCAATATTCCGAACCATAATAGAACTACCCGGAATTGGAAGAAGACATCGAACCAAAGACGACATACGACAAAGTAGAAACTTGCCGTATAGTTATATGATAGTTCGGCAAAAGCCAGAACAAACTTTTATATTTCGAATACTACTTGCAATGAATTTAGATTTCCATTTGCAAACATAAAACCTTGAAGTAAATCTTCAAAATCATTTCAGGCGCTAAACAAAATTAATATTATGCAATAACGATTGATAAAAAGATCTAAGATCGTTTTCCTAAAATTCTGCAGTATTATACAAAACATGTTTGAAAAATATTTATTGGAAAATAAAAATAAAAATTAGTAGCATGACAATAAATGGTTAGTAATCATAAATCATCCTGTTGTTCCAGCTTCATCACCTAAAACATAACAGCAATCATCAAACCCACTAATATCATAAAAACACTAAATCTTTCCTTTACACAAATTTAAAACCTCATTAAAACTTAAAGTCACTTAATTTTAAAACCAGATCATCAAGGCTTATCCTTGGATCTTAAATCATTTTCTACTTCATTACATTTTAAATTTGATCATCAAGGCTTATCCTTGGATCAAACAGAACAACTTTGTTCTCCCCCACCCACTTAATTAGTGTCTAACGACCTCAAACGTCGATTCACTACCCAACCCTTTCTAAAGACCCAAGACTAATAGAAATTTTTAAACAAAACTAATCATTCAAATTAGGATAAACAGTGAAGAACTTCGGTTATTCATCCTTCACTTGATCCCCCCTCTTACCAGACCCAGGATTATCTTAGACTTAGTAAGTTTAAAATAGTACCTAACGAACTACTCGCGTTCTAATTATACCTGAACCTTGTGGATCGATTTACTATTCTCCAACCCTTGAACACAATCACTCCCTTAAGTAAGATTAAGTAAGTTAACACCTTAGCTTATACTAGTCACGAGAAAGTAAAATCATTCTCCGGAATCGATATACTTTTCTCTCCAACCCTGAACAAAAAGACCCAGGTTAAGCTAACCAAAAAATCGTAAGAACTAACAGTTTAAGAAAATAGAAATCATTTAACAACCTTTTGCATCCGTCATCCTAAACCTTATGTCATTTAAAAACCTAGGAAATAAACAAACAATCATTTTACACAATTGTGAAATAGATAACAAAAAATACGACCTTGTAATCACACCTCATACACAAACAGTTGGATACATTCGCACAAAACGACAAACACTAAAGAGAAAAATAATAACTAAACAAAGACAAATAACACGAAAAAGATTTTCAAAGAATCGAAACGCATTTTCAGAATCAGAAACCAACAGTTTAGACGAACTTTACAAACTAAAAGAATCAGTAGATAAAAATTACCCACTTCACGATCAATTATATTTTTCTGACTCAGAAACAACTTCAAATTCATCACAAAGAGGAAAAAGAAGAATAAAAAAGCAGTACAAACACAAACCAGTACATCTATACAATTGGAATCAACCAATTCGACACATTAATAATTACATATTAACAGTCATCGAACGAAAAAATGAGCTCAACACACACTCCAGGTGAAGAAACTCCAGATGATGATGAAATCTTTCCCTTTATAGTAGACGCAGATACTGATAGAGGACAACACTTATTTTGTCAAAATTTACTCATAAATTTATTTGAACCCGGAATTAGTCCATGTAAAACAGAGTTCCCCGATGTAAAAATCAAAAGACAAATCATAGATCACTATCTAAAAGATATATGCAACATAACACAACAGTATGGAATCTACTCTATAGAATTCACTTCCCCAAACCATAATAATAGAACATATACTATTCAAACAGACGATCTCGATTTAGAATTTTCAAAAGTCTTTTCAGAATATATAAAAAGCATCCAATACCATAACTCACAAAGAGCAAACTCCATTTTCACCAATGAAGTTTTCGCAATAATATATAGTTATATTTCAATATTAGAAAATGAACTACCATTAACAAATGTCTCACCGACAGACACATCTAAACATTTAAGAGTACGACATGAAATCACACTACTCTCTAGTTATTTGAACGTCATTAAAGAAAATTTCACGAAAGACGACGTTTCACAACATACCAGACACGATTTACAAAAAATTTTAGCATGGTTCATAATAGATTATTTCACACACAATATTGATTTAATTGCACAAGCAAGAAAAAATTTTAGACCCCAAAATTCGAACGATGAAACCGCTATCACAGAACAATCAGATTATGTTTGGGACCCCGAATGGTCTCATCCCGCATTTATAAGCTTCCCACAATCAATCTCAAGTCAAGCAATAGGTACAATATCTTACATAAGAGACTATGTAAGAGTAATACCATTAACAATTGATGCAACACCATTAAACTATAATACATTTTTACCCGATACACAAAATAATAGTTTAAACTCTACAGTCATACACAATGAAAACCTCAATGGAACTAGGAATCTTACTCAACAAGATATCCAGACACCATCACACTTCATAAATGAAGAAATTGTACACACAACAACTACACAACAAAGTATTTCACCAATACGCCCAAATTTAACAACACCAAGAAATACAAATCCTTCACAAACACAGGTAACCTTACAATCAACCGTAAAACCTTCGGTTGCCCCTAAATATTCACATATGGATTACCAAACATACAAACCCATGACAATACCATCAAAAACACGCAAAACATTCACTAGAAACAACTTTGCAGACCATAATTATAATTATACACATCCGTCAAAAGCAAATTATCAACCACAAAGGAATTTTAATCAATATACAAAACCTCGAAACTGGGATAACCCAACAGCCCAATATAATTCAAATAATTTTCAACCAAATCCTCCACAGGATCGCAGTGAAAATTACCCATTTTTTCAACAAAATAAAAATAAAAAACAAACATCTTATCAAATGGATTATTTATCCTCAGATGAAGATTTCTTACAACCAGATATATTTGCACCAAATACTCAAGAATATCGTAGACAAGGAATACAGAAAACACGTACAAACCATAGAAATTTTTCTCCACAATCAATAGATGCACAATATCAACAACCAATTCAACAACCAAATCCAATTAATATACAATCTTTTCAACCAATTCAACAACAAAATCCAATGACTACACACTCGTATCAACCATCACAAATGCAAAATGAAATACCACTCCCGTATTATCTTCAACAACATGAAATAACAAGAAACCAACTTTCAAATTTTTCTCAAATGCCAAATGCAGCTGAATCATTACAAATGACAATGAATCCATACCTTATGGGTGGATCATCAATAACATCAAATAAACCCTTAATGGTTTTCACAGGAACAGACCCTGAATACTCTGTAGAAGACTATTTAAATGCAGTAACAGCAAACCTGATTTTAAATATCGGACCTGAACCAATAAATACGCCACTACATCAAAATTGGATACATCGACGCACAGCGTTAATACAAACAACCTTAGATGGCGCAGCCCAAAAATGGTTTTCAGTACTACCTCAAGAAATAAAATCAAACTGGAAAAGATTTACACAAGAATTTTCAAAAATGTTTGACTCCGAAAGAAACAAACAACAACAAAGAGTTTTATGTAATGAAATTCGCAGATTACCAAACGAAACCATCAAGCAAATAGCAGTAAGAATCGAAACACTAGTTCGAAAAGCATATTCACTAAATACACACGACTATAAAAACACTAAGATGACAGAAATCTTAATGATGACCTTAACACCACAATTAAGGAAAATAGCAATAAAAAAGAGAGCATCCCATCCTTCTTCAATTCGAGAACCCGATTTAGATTTTCGAAAACTAGTAGACAAACTAGAACAAGCAGAAATTACGATGAAACTAGAAGAAACGGAAAATCTGAAATTACAATACGTTAACAAAATTGAAACGACTCCCACTAATATTAATAATATACAAGAATCAGAAACAGATCTCGTTGAAAAAATCACTGAAATACTCAATATTTACGAAAAGAACCCGAACTTTAAAGGCAAACCATCTTTCAAAAAATGGTGTAATTATTGCCGACGATACGGACATAGTATTTCCGAATGTAGACAAAAACAGCAAGATAGTCAAAATAAACCTCAAAAATACAAAGAACCAAATAAATCATTCTATCAATACATGAAAAAAGATCAAAATCTACCAAACAAAAATGTATACAGCAACAACAGTTCAGGAAAGCCACTTCCGAACAATACAAGTTATACAAGAAATCAATCCCCATATAACTCAAGTTATAGAGGAAGATCACCAGAACGAAGAAACACGTATAATTCATCACAAAATCACTACAATAGACCAAATAGTAGAAATAACTACTCCAGATCAAATTCGAATACACAACGATTTGTTTCTAGATCTAATTCCCAACCAAGAAATAACTACTATCCAAACAACCAATCACGAAATTCATCATACAATAGGAATAGAAACTACTCCTATAATAGAAATAGAAGTTATTCAAACAACCGAAACCAGAATTACCCAAACAATCGATCAAGAAATAACTCATATAATAGATCGAACTATAACAGACCAAACAGCAATTATCAAAACAGATCGCGAAATAATTCACAAAATCGACACCCAAGTTATAATAATCGTTACAGAAATTATTCCAAATCACCACACCGAAATAATAATCACTATAATACATCTAATAATCGTCATAGAAGCAGTACACCTAAACATCAAAGACAAATCAATCAAGTACAATCTAATCCAGAAACAACATCAGACCCCCCAGGTATTGATGACACAGTAACCGATACGTTACAACTCAATCAAATAAATTGTACATCATCAGATTCAGAAAGTGATACTGAAAACACTCTTGCTATCAATATGATAAAAGTCGAAAATGACTATGAATCTGTTATATATGAACAACCCTTTCCATCACATATATATGAAAATCAATCAGAATTTCTTCAAAATCATTACACTACACCCATAAATTCCACACCAACAACGCAAGAAACAAATGCAAAAAATACTACAGCACAACCAGATCAAAATGCCAAAACAAAATGCTTGAATACAAACCACATCTACCAAAATATACAAAAAGAACAACCCAAAGAAAAAATTTGGACAATACCATTTCTCTTAGAAAGCCCAAGAAATAAAGAATTTCAACCACCAGACCTTGAAATAGATTTTTTAATTGATTCAGGAGCAGAATCAAACATAATAAACATTCCCACATGGAATGAAATAAAATCCTTACACCCAAAGCTAACACCTCTGGAAACCTCCAGCAAGCTAGCAACAGCACAAGGATCAACATTGATAAACTACGGAAAAATCCAATTATTTCTCCTCCCTACCAGAACAATAGAGCAAAGCAAAATTTTAAATAAACCATTCAAACAAATATTCCATATCACTGATATTAAATATAATATCATTGGAATACCATTTATTTCAAAGTATATACCAACAATTAACATAATAAATAGTAAAATATTAATCAAAGATAAATATACAAAAACAAAAGAAACATCATTAACATTTTTTCAAAGATTAAATAAACAACCACCATTCTTTTCAAAATTTTATCCGATATTTAATCAACAAAGAAAACACCTGAAACCACTATCAGGAAACATCTATAATTTTTCAATAAAACAAGTTCATCAATATGATAAAGAACAAAACAAACAAAAATTTTATATGTCAGATTTTGAATTCAAACCGATTCATAAATTTTTCAAAATCACAATCTCTTCAATAAAATATTTGAAAAATTCGAATTCAGATATAATTTCTTTACATGTTTATAACAACACACCTTACCAAGTAACATTACCTTTAGGACTTCTAGGATATTGTGAAACCAACGCTACAATAACACCAATACACGAAAAAGCCTATCGCGTAAATAATATACTCCAATTACTAGATATATGCCAATCTACAATTCTTAATGAAGAATTATCTATAAATAATATAATAAGTAACGAAAACAGAAACACGGATTATTTCACAAAAACTCCATATTTCAAACCTACATTCAACATAAGTAATTACACAGAGCATCAACAAAAATTCTTAACAATGTTTAACTTCCAACATTCACAAATAACACAAGACGAATTCGAAAAATTAGCCAAACAGCTAATTAAATATTCATCAGTCTATGCAACATCAAAATTCGATGTTGGTAAAATAAGTTCATCACTACATCTCCCATTAAAACCTGACGCAGTTTTCAAAAAACAAAGAGCAAGTAAAGTACCAATTCACTTACATGATAAAGTAAACAGATTACTCGATATTTTAGAACAATACAATATTATATCACCAGTAAACAAAGAAGAACAACCAAAAGGCAACACATTCATCAACCCCGTTATCATTCTAGCTAAAGGAGAATCATTAAAAATCGTTCTCGATGCTAGATACCTCAATTCACTCATAGATGAATCAAAATGTAATTGGCCCATTGAACCAATACAAGTTATTTTAACAAAAATAAACGGCAAATACTTCACAACCGCCGATATGAATAGTGCATACAATCAAATGCCACTAGATGAACAATCACGACGTTTAACACAATTTGTTATCGGAAACCAACAATATGAATTTAACCGCTTATTCTATGGAATATCCATAGGACCAGCAGCATTTTCAGCTTTTATGAGCAAAATTTTTAGACCACTGATACTCAAGAAAAACGCAATCACCTATTTAGACGATGTTTTTATGCAATCACAAACAAAAGACGAAATGTTCAAAGTTTTAGAAACATATCACCAAATACTTCAGAACGAAAATCTGAAGGCCGCCCCCGATAAATCACACTTCTTTTTGACTAGAGTTAAATTCTTAGGACATAATATAGAAAGAAAAACAATCACTCCACTGAAATCACGCATTGACGCTATTCAAAAACTTCAACCACCAACAAATAAAAAGAAAATCCAAGAGTTCCTTGGAATGTTAAACTTTTTAAGTAAATATGTTTATAAAATGCAATTATACCTACGACCATTTTATAACATCCTTAGACAACAAAACAACTTTGAATGGAATACAGAACATCAAACACGATTCGAAGAAATAAAGAAACTTTTAACTGAACAAATTTCAAACACAATTCCAGACCCTGATCAACCATTTTATGCAATGTGCGATGCTTCGAACTTTGGCATCGGCGCAGCATTATTACAATCACATAATGGTACAAATAAAATGAACCTCATATCAGCAAATTCTCGATTATTCACTCAAGCAGAGCTACGACTCTCAACTCTAATGAGAGAATGTACAGCCATAATCTATACACTTACAGAATATGAATTTCTGATACTTGGATCAAAACATCCCACAGTTTTATTCACAGATCACAAACCAATCATTTTTCTCTTCACACAGAAATCTAACCCAAACCACCGAGTTTACAGATTTCAACTAATTCTAATGAAATTTCCAAACTTACATATAGTTTGGACTGCAGGAAAAAATCTTGCATTACCAGACACCTTAAGTCGAAATACACCACCTGAATTACTTACACGAAAAACCACAGTTGAAATACCCAAAAATATAAAATTCTACCTTGCAGAAAACGAAACATCACCCCGATTAGAATGCAAATATGCAGTAAAAACTGATATTGAACAATCACAAATAAATAATTTACAACATTTCCCACTTTATTTAGATTGTCAAAATAATCATTATGAAGTTGACCTACTTGGAACATCAACTTTTAAACCAATTCCATATTCTCAATGGATAAAAAATAACACCCAACAAAAACGAACAAAACAACACCTACCTAAAAAAGACCATTTTCCACTAATTGAAAAAGAAGATTTAACTGATAAAATAAATTTATCAGGACCACAAACAAATGATTCAAAATACACAATAAATCAAATTTTTGACCTTCACGACCCACTTGATACAATACCCTTATCTAAATTAGAAATCGAAAACATTTTTCTCCCCCCAACAGAAACAATTACAATTTCAACACTGAAACAATATCAAAACCTTGACCCAGTAATTCGACAACTGAAATCATGGCATAAATATAAAACTAAACCTATCAAAGCAGATTCAACCATTCTAGGAAATAAAACACTCCTCCGATACTTTCGCAAATTTAACAACACAACAATTAACGAAAAAACAGACCTTTTAGAGTATAACCTAAATGAATCTACAGTTCCCTGTCTCCCTATAAGTATGATTCTTATAGCTTTTAATATTTCACATACACAAAATATTAAAGGACACTCTGGATCAGAAAAAACATATTCAAATTTTATACAAAATTTTTACTTCCCAAATGCACCAATTTGGATAAAAGTACTATGCAATGATTGTATAGTATGTCAATTAAATAAACCTTACCCAAATCAAAAACAAATAGCACAAAAACAAGATTTTAAAGGACAAAGTTTATACTTTAATCACCGTATCTCATTTGATACTAAAGGACCAATTTCACCCTCATCAGAAGGAAACTCCTACATTATGGTAATTGTTGACGCATTTACACATTATGTAGCACTTAATCCAGTACCACATTGTAACGCTTATTACGCATATACAACACTCTATGAACACTGGATAGCAAAATTTGGACTACCAGAAATTTTAGTCACAGACAATGGTACAGAATTCATAAATAATGAAATAATAACACTATGTCATTTATACAACATTAAACACAAACCACGTACATCTCATGCACCTTGGACAAACGGCTTAGTCGAAGGTATGAACCGTTCACTACAAGAATATCTTAGATGTATCATCAACGGAAATGATACCAAATATACCGAATGGTCAGCAGATGTAAAATTATTTCCATTAGCATATAATTCACAAATCACGACAACTTTAGGAATGTCACCATACGAAATGGTTTTCAACCAAAAGCCACGCAAACCAATAATGTTTACAGCAAATTCCCATAAAAACGCACAAGGTTATTGTCAACCAAATAAAGACTCAATTTGTTATAACCTACCATTACATACGCACGATGAAGATCATTTTCATCACCCACAAATCCTTAAATTAGCCTCCGGTACACACACCGAATGGATTTTAAATAGAGATAAGAAACACAATGAAATTTACCAAAAAATAACAAAAAAATTATTACAAAGACAAAATATAAATGAACAAATCAATTCACGTTTTACACCAGCTTCCGATTTAAAAATTGGAACATTTGTTTTAATACCTAATTTTAATACTCAAAAAGGAATTTCTAAAAAATTACAACCCCTCCGAAAAGGACCCTATCAAATAATTGCAAAACCCACAGATGTCACATATAAAATTATCGACTCAAACAAAAAAGAAATCGTTCAGCATCGAAACAACCTATTACCTTATTACCCAAAAGAATACGCACTCCGCGAATTAACCCAATTATATTCTTTCACAGGATTAAAAATTATTCAAAACGAACCACATCTGAAAAACACAGAACAAAATGATAACCCCACCGAAAATCAAAACACAAAACCAATCGCTACCAAAAACAATACACAAAACCATAAAGAATCTCCAAAACAAAGAAAAAATAGAAAAATGACAGAACAAATAATACCCCAAGAAGAAATAGACAAATCAGAACATAGAAAGACAACAAGACTCCGAAATCAACCACGTAAAAACTACAAAATGTTCATCCCCCAATCTAAAATATTAAAGAAAGTAGAATTTAAAAAGTAATTTTAAAATTTTATACTTCACAATCTTGAAACCTCCGTAACATTTTTCATTTCCATTTTTCAAAATAACATGCTCACAAGTACGCAATAATTCTAGTTCAAAATAGACCAATAGGATTCATCCAATCCGCCACTTTCTCTAACTCAAACTAAGATCAATTAGACGAATAATCTAGAACTCCAGGCACATCTCTAACTATAACTTTACAACCTCCAGGTCAAAAATAAGCAAACCACTCCAACTTGACAGCTAAAATAAATATCACCATAATACCGTACCCCTCCCTTATCTAATAACCCAAAGATCAACAATATTTCCCCAACTCAGACCACGAATACCCCCAAAACAAATTTGATAACTTAGCCTAAAGTCACAAAATGAAGATTTTAATTAGCCTAAAGTATAAAAATCTCACCATACCCCGGATCATTTGACAAACAAAAATAAAGAAAAAGACGACCTCCCAGTCACCATGAAAATTGCCCCCAACAATTTTTTACGAAACTCAACCCACTTGTCAAAAAACTAATAAATAATTCGACCACACTAGAAAATCGCCTCAAACAGCAAAAAATATTCGACAAAGAGATCATTTCTTAAATGCTTTTCTCTCAAACAGTCGCTCAAATATTTATCAATTTTAAACATTTTTTTTCAATACTTCAAGTCTTTATAATCTTTCTTTTTGATATCATCGAATCTTTTCTAATAATCATAATAATTTTTTGTAATATTTTCTTAATTTTCTACACAATAATTGAACTATACCTCCAACTTTCCAAAACCCTTGAATATATCCACAGGTACGATTTTAACAACTTGTCTAAATGATACGAACAATTTTCAGTAGAACTGATATTTTTCTATTGTTTGTAATCTTTATAACATTTTTATCATCCCTCATTTTGACCATATGTAAATGTATAAAGAAAGCAATCATCACATTTGCCCTAGCAACAATTTTCCTAATTCTTTTTTTAGAAGAATATTATAATAAACATAAATCTTCTCACTAAAGTAACAATTCAAAAATCCATCAAAAATTGCTACCCAACAGTCACAAAATCAGTCTTCACCGACATCATCCCAAGATAATCCAACACCACCTTCAACTACTCAAAATCCTCAAACATCTACACGAATTTCTTTTCAAGACAATCCATACACCTTTGAAGAACGGCACGCTCGTTTATCTGAACCACTAGAACCAGTTCAACGACAAGCATCCCTAAGTGAACCAACATATAATCTTTACCCAACACTACCACAAGAACTAAGTAGAATACGAAACCTTAGTCAAAACCAAAACACAGCAGAAATAAATAGACAAATTATACATCCTCGACGAAATAGAAATTTTCAAACTCCCCGAGTTCATTTTGATATACCTCAATCCCCAACACAAACTACTCCAGAAAACACCACTGGTATCACACCAGAAACCCCTACACTTCTTTCACAACGAAGCACTTCAAGTCTACCTTCAGACTACTTAGGTTCAACACCAACATCTGAACAAATACGAGAAAACCCTTTTAACCCCCCAAACCTAACATCACGACTACCATATTGGACTACACATTCATTTACACAAGGTGAACCAAATTTAGCCAATGACCCCATAGATATTTCTACGGATACAACAACATCCTCATCACTACCAGAAACACTATCACTACCATCAACACCATCAACAAGTCAATTTTCACCACTACCCTTTAACTTAAATTTTCCAAATAATCTCGACGCCAGATATCGAGAACAATCTTCAGTAAATATTCCTTTAAGATTAGATTGGAATACATTCACAGCACCTCCACCATTATTTGGACAACATCAAGAAAGTAACCGCCTTCATAACTGGGCACTTAATAGATTACAATATCGCCAAGATATTCACAACGATATCCGTGATCACAATATTCAAATACTCCAACAAAACAGTTTACAATTAAAATTTGAGATCACAGTTAAGTTAAATAATATTACCCAACATCCCTACCCATTAAATCCACCTAACATAACAGCTCAATCACTACCACCACCGTTTATAACTACCGAAGTAATATATAAATACGACAGATACACCAAAAACACAATTGGTTACATTACATTTTATAATCCATACTCAGGATTATCATACACATGTATATTCTAAAATTATTAATTTTTCTCCAAACCCTTTTCCTAATAACCTCAAATCAAAATATAAACCCTTCCCCTCGTACAGGACCACAAGATTTATTAGTAACACATTACGATTGCGAAGAAAATGAACAAAAAACACTACATAAATATGCAATCAATCAAGTATCACAATGTGAAACAGAACCACAAGCTATAGAAACCACAGATATAATAGCAACACTCTACTCAAAAGCCCGAGCTACAACAGTTACAGGTTATAAATTCACAGCAACATTTTCCGAAAAGAAAGTACATTGTTCACAAGTCTCGAACGGAAACAAAAACCGACTTGACCATGAATCATTCTATCAAAGTAATATAGAACGTCTTTTACATCTCAATCCCGACGATTGTAAAAATGAATTACTTAGACTAAACATCACACAAAATAAAAATTCCCAAAGAAAATTAGTTAATTTTCAAGTTTTTTCAGACTCTGTACATCAATCACAACTTGAAAGACACCAAGGACATATAAAACTAGACGAAAAATACCCGTATAACGGCGCACACGGACGATTAACATATGACCTACATGATAAACACTGGATACCACACATTGGTATAAATAACCCATCAAACTGCAAAGCAGACACAAAAAATAAAGGATACCAAGAAATAATGTTTTTCGATTGGAAAATACAACTCGAAAAAATACAACTCACACGAGATTTATCTGATAATACAATGATCTATCAAGGAATCCGACTACCTTGTAAAAACGATCAAGGATATTGCGACCCTACAACAAGAACACAAGCAACAATTGTTTGGTTCCCCGAAGACACATGTACAACATTTCAAGTAGCAAAAATACACGCTCGTATGATAAAATTTCACGAAAAATATTTCATACAATCAATTCCTTACGAACAAGTCCATCCATCACGAAAACTAAGTTCCGATTTTAGAAATATAGATAACATAGAAAATAAATTGACACGTTTTCAAATATATCAAGAAACAGAACTTGCATGTAAATACAGAAATCCACTTCACAGAACACAATACTCTGAAATTTTAGTTGAATATGAAAAAGGATTCGACATGACCACTGGAAAAGTAAAAATCGACCCATATGCCACAGGTCATCCTCTAAACGAAGGAACATCCTATATACCAGTTAATTTTGAAAAAAGCAACGGACAACCTGGTGGACATCTAAAACCTTATGACACCAGAAGCACACGCTTACAAGAATTATCACTAATGAATACCACATATTTTGGTAATATCCACTATGATATTCATTTGGATATGAAACTAGACTATACAATTAGCCGCATTTTTCAAGAAATGTCACTCTCCGAATTAGAAACACTACATCAACTATGCGAATTAGAACGAACACAAATATTACAATCACTTGCACTAGCAGTATTAAAAATACCCTACGCAGGATATTTATTATCAGGAAATAGATCAAATTTTTTAGACTATGAAGGAAACATCTTATGGTTTTATACTTGTACTAAAAAAGTATCACCACTATACGTTTTTGAAGATAAACGATGTTATAAAAGAATCCCTATCTTTTATAAGAATAAAGTACATTTCGTGGATACACTTTCACGAAGAACCTATTTCTGGGATACCGCAGTCCCATGTGGATCAGAAAATAGCCACAATGTAGTACAACTAAACCCTGATGAAAATAAATATTATCTTCTCACTCCATACCCCACATTAATGCAATCACTCAAAAAATTTTCACCAGAAAGCATTCGCGCTATCGCTCGAAACCCAAATATAGACTTACAATCAATAGGAATCTATTCAAAATCAGATATTCAACATCACATTAGAACACAACAATTCCAAGAGTTACTAACACAAATGGACACTATACAAAGACAATCAATTGACCAAAACTTACGCAAACTTGCAGAAACCGCAGGATTTGCCGATATCTACACACAAGACTATAGCGGATATTTTAAAGACATTAAAGATTATATATATCTAAACGGCGAAAAATACCGTCCCCAAGATATATCACCAATTAACATTTTTAGCTTTCTTACACTCAAAAATGAGATCCTAGATTTTCTAGGATGGCCCTACTACATCTTAGAAAAATTGACTATTTTATACGCAATGTTTAACTTTATTGGATTTCTTTTCTCACTCTTAAAAGGAATCTACAATACATGTGCTATACACACACAAGTAAACAGACAAGCAAGCGTAGCACGCATACTCTTTGCAGGATTTTTTGGAATCTTTTCCACATCTATAAACAAAATTCTTTTAGACGCACAAATAAAAGAATATAACACAAAAATAACAACACGACAAAATACATACGACGAAGAACATAACAATGTAGACACACAGCCAACGGCACCACAATTACCACCCCTACCAAATAACCATCCACTATCCCTAGCCCCGCGAAATTTTAGAAATTTAGCAATCACACATAATCCAAATTTTCGACTCACCACATCACAAAGTCCCGTCCAACATATAATGACACATCCACCACAAGATGATAATACTTATGAACAAATTATTGAACAGCCCCATACCACCGCTTTTCAATCTCAAAATAATAATTTTTTTAGCCCACGATGAGCCGCCAACTTGGATCACTCCATCGATCAAATTCCCATCCAACCAACCTTACCTCTTCAATCCCAATAATACCACTTTTTGCTTTTCCGCCACCCGATTTTCCATCTAGCAATGTAACATCAGGCATGAATTCCGACACTAACTCACAAATTTCAGTTTTATACTCCATTTCACAGCTAAATAACCCGAATATTGAAACCCCCGATGAATTTGCCGACTCAGAACCATCTCCATCCAATAATTTCCATAACCCTTCTCATTTTTCTCAACCTCCCTTTCAACCCATATTGTCAAATAACCCTGACCCCATCACTCCTACACCCTCTTATGCTTCCCAAGTTACCCCAACCTACTCCTCATACCACTCTGACCAATCATCTCCAGATACCCCCCGAATCTCCCCAGAGCTAGACAATTTTATTACCCTCCAACAACAACCCTACCACCTTAACACCCCGACCATAAACCAAATCTCCTCCACTACAAATTCATCCAATCCCCCTACACCCTCTTCAAATTATACTGAATCATTAGCACCATCATCCACATCAACTGAATCCTCACTCAACACTAATAGAGCTTACCGCACTTTTAAAAGAAAGTTCCCCAACCATCCTTTCCCAGCAAAACCAGGAACAGCCCGTGAATACATCAACCACCCCCAGCATACTAACACTAGAGAATTTTTAGCTATCACTTTACCCTCATTTCCACAATACACCTTAAACACCCCTCATGACGCTAACGAAACACGCAACTTTGTAGACGAATACGTTTTAATGCCCACTCTCTCTTGGACCTCATACTATCATTTCACTAACCCTCTTTGCTTACCTTTAACCAACACATCCATCGATATAGACCGAAACAAAGACATGCTATATCGACTAACTACACCACTCACCGCTAGACAATTTACTTACGTAGGATATAAAAAATCACTAAAAATACACACTGCACCTAGAGCTAATGAATATACACTAGAATACTACGATCACAACATCATCAGAGCTAACCAAGATCAATTCTTAGACGACGATCGCTTCGCTAACCCACAAATCACCGAGAAATTTTTCATCAAGACACCATATGTATTTACACTAAACATCTTTGACCGAAAGTTTGATCACATTATTTCAGAAGCACTAACAAGCACACAAGCATACGAAAGTTTTAAAGAACGCTTCCAAATCTTCTCACTAACCTTTCATTTCCTTGCACCACACGAAAGAGATTTACACTGCTCACACGATATTATGTTGCGAACTAAACAAACACATACATACAGTTACTATCGTTTCATCCAAAATCACTTTGACCTCCACACACCCTCTAGACAACCACACCATCGTTTCCAATTCATCAATTCAAAATACACTTCACCATATTTCCTAAATTTCACATATTGTATTAAAGACACTAACCTTCATGGTATTCTTCGTAATTATGACCCCATAACCCAAATGTATATTTTCTGCCCCATCACCAAGACCTTCAACGCAGAAGAATCCCGACCCTTCCTTATCCCGCACGAGTTTGTACAGCCTATAGAAATCCCCATTTTAGAATTCATCCACAACACTAAATTTAACCACAAGTTATATAACTTAATCCAAAACACACCTTATGAGTTTGCAGTAGGCACTGAAGAACTAACCACTATTAAGGCACTTCAATTGCTTTGGCCACTACTTCAAACTAAAAATATCATCCGCATATTAGCTAAACTACTCACAACTTCAGAACTAATTCACGACATCTTCCCCTACGGTTTTTTCCCCGACGACTAACAGGTAAGTATGAATTAAATGAATATTACTAACTAATTAAAACATTGAAAAACTCACCATTCTTTATTCATGTTTTCTTTAGATTTTTAGCCTTCATCCGACGATCACCTACAAAAACCACAAAAGACAAATAAAAATCGCAAATTTCATCAAACAAATTTCCAAAATTCTATTAATCTCTTACACATATAAATTTATAAATTCAATACCAATGCAGTAAATTAATTTATAAAATTTTCCCCCAAAAGCAGTAAATCTACATATGATGAAAATTTGTATCTTAAAATTCCCCCATTACTAGCAGTAAATTTCCAAATTCTATGCAGTAAATTAATAAAATGCAATTGCAGTACTAACCTTTTGATATTTTCATTCACTCGCACAGAAATTCTATCCATACTCGCACAGCTCGCCCACGAAGAATTGTTTAAAATAATGAATTTCAGTTTCAAGTTTTCACACTCAATAACTCTAACACACGATAACAAGTTTCAAACTTTCCTTTAACCCGGTTGGAGAGGAATCATATACTAAACAAAACTAACCAACGCAGCTTACTAAATACCACAAATCATAGAATAACAGCATGACTAAGAAAAGGAAACCAACGGTACCCAAACCGGATTAACCCAGTTTAAAACTGGATAATTTATTCTTTTGAAGACTATTATAAAGTCTTAGAAAGAAATAATAAAACACAAAAAAGTCGAAAGACAAACCCATACCACAAACAATTTGATTTTTGAAAAAAGGACACAACCAAAGAAACATAAGTAAAACCACAACAAACCCAACATAAAACGTTGTCACATAACAGGACCCCTCACAAAAACCGCATGAAATCATACTCCCACACCTGGCCTAACCCACCAGGAAAGGACGTCCTGAGCATGCTCTATAGCCGGCCTAACCCACCGTGCTACATCCACGCTTTGTGACCACACCTTTATTTTTAATAAGAGCTACTCAAGGGTGAGTAACTCTTCAAAATAACCGAACTAAAACAAAAAGCTTTTGTGAAAACAACTAACTAAAATCATGATTAAAAAATATTAAACTAATAAAAGTTTTATAAAATGTAAAATCACATGATGCAATATATAGATCAGAATACAACACCAAGGACGAACATCAAAAGACAAGACGACCTCACTACACTCGAGAGAGAATGACCAACTACAATCGATATGCCACTCACAATCACAACTCAAAGGATTTAGAGTACGACTTGACTCCGCAGAAAAGGACTTCATTGAACTAGACCAATGACCACCTCGATGTTCAAGTATACGTACAGATCCGAGTAATCAGGCATCCCCTCCACGCACAATCTCCACGCCATTCCCAAGCTAGATCAGATACAAAGGAAGTTCTCCCTGAAGAACAGAAAAACCTGACATAGCCAACCATTCTGAAATCAGAATTGGTTTTGTTGCAAAGACTCAGTCGTTGTCACAAGGAGAAGCGAAAGAAAATTGTGATGTTCGCCAAATACCAACGTCCATCATCCATCCTTGAACTACAGAAGAACTGTTCTAAAAAACACTGTAAAACCCGGATGGGTGGAACCTGATCTAAACTATATTTTATGATTGGATAAATTAAATGTTTTACCAATGTAAAGTATTTAATATTAACCAATCATGATCCATCTAACTAACAACCCACTTATTTGTAAGTGCTGAAGTTACTTGTAATTTCAGCACCAGAGAGATTTGAATTTAACTTAGAAATTAGTTGGACTCTCCCGAGCACTTCAGCAGCCGCAATAAACCAGTATACCCTAGATCTATTGAGCCTAGCAGAGACTAGTTAAACAACCTGAGACTAGATAGTATAAGAGTAAGATTAGGATCGGTATTAGACTAAGAAGTTGCACGAATCTATCCGGCCGAAAATAAGATAGCGTGACGAGCAGACGGTGTACCCTATCCGAAATTACTCTATGAGTTAACCAACTCGGTCCTAACTCACTAATAAATCGATTTTTGGCGTTATTTTGCGACATCAACGAACGTTATTGCTTGACCGACCCTAAGAATTATCTCAAGGGAAGTTTGACAAACGTATAAAAGAGAGCCTGCCTTTTGATTTTGACTTTGACTTTTGATTTTGACTTTTGACTCAATTTCAAAACTGAGCTTTTTTTAACCCTGGACTAACAAGCGGGATATTTTACGCCTGTTTTTAATATTTAATTTACTTTTTCATCGCTTCCTTTTAATAAAAGCGATACTGTTTTGATTTTTGAGAGCTTCGCTGCAGATGCACTACGATATCAATTTGATTAGCAACACAAACTAGGAGAGTTGCTTTTACAAAAAATAACAAAATACTTTTTATCAGCTATTTCTTATCATGTTCTAATTTACTTCGGGCTGTTTTGAAAGGAATTTAATCTTGTGAGCACCTTTTAACGAGTTAAGTTGAAAATTGACTTAAACAAAAGTCTATTTCATCACAGTTTGATGATTGTGAAATTGTCAGAAAATTCATTTGTTTTGGGAGAGAAAATGATAATGGACGCGCACGATAAGCGATGAGTATCGAGGATATTTTTCTCTTAATTTTTCGGCAAGGGAGCTAAAGAAAATATATTTTTTTTTGTTAAATTCAACACAGGAAAAGGTATTTGTGTAAGTTCTAAATTGCTTTTTTGTTGTTTTATACCCGATTACTGATTAGGGGATAGGTGTACATTTGTAAAACAAGGCAACTTATGAATATTTAACTGACTAAAATGACTCCCAACAATAGTGCATACAGTTAATTAAAATGTTCCATTGTCAACCAAGTGTCACTTTTCCCCCGGGCGAATTCTTTTTCTCACCCCTTTTCTCCTTCTATTTATTTTCCATGATAGTCATTTTGTTCCTCTTTCTTTAATCTGCCCACACTTAATCTCAATACGGGTCTTTGTTGCGTATCAAAAACTACCTGTATTGGTGTACTAAGTGATCAGCTTAACGCTTGGCGAGCTCTTGCTTTCAATTTTGATCACTTTTGCTCCCGTTTCGTGATTAAACTAGACTGTTAGATTAGGTGAGAGGCGCCCAAGTTTCAACAAAAGGAGCTGAAAAATTCCATTAACACAAATGGAAAAATAACAAACACTATCGCGTTTTTGTTTCGCACTTTGATGAAATTAGCAATTGTCAGCTTTTTGAGACCCATCCAATGAACCCATGCAAAAAAAAACTAAATCCGCCGCCGTGAAAATTGTTTTTTTTTTGAACTTGACGCTCAAAAGATGCATTTCGAAAGTGTGAAAAACACTGAAGAGCGGTGAAATAATTGAAAATTCAAAGTGATTCCACCTGAATAAAACGGAATTACATTTGTTCACAAGATGAAACTTGTTCTCTGATCGCTTTGTGTTTCACCCTTCCAATCCTTTCAATATCCAACCGCTGTAATCACCCAAATGAAATACCTATTGTCCTTCTTCGCTAATTTAGGCCCTCAATTATAGGAGCCGCTCACAAACGGATTCAAAAACATATTTTTGAACAAAAACAGAAGAAACAACCAACCCTGTTTATAAAAATATCCTGAAACAATTAAGCAAAATCCAACAAAAAATTGATTTTCCGTAATCAAAATATGTATTCACCCCTCCTTTGTAATAACTGATAGAAAAAGCTTTTGATTAAATCATGAATTGCTTAAAATTAATTGGGAGAAATTGTTTGATCAAAGATATAGCGCCGTTATTTAATCCTGAAACTTAGAGCGAAATTAATATTTCACTCCCTTGAGTAACTGAAAGTTCAGCCCATGTGTGGGTTAGAAATTAGGAAAAGTTAATGAAAAAATTTATAGATGAAAAACTGATTACGATAGATACAAGATGACTTAGCTGCTTTCAGCCTGACCCAAAGTCAACAAACACGAGAAACAATCGGAATTGAGAAGCAAAATTTAAAATGAACAAATGAATGAGCCCCACTGTACCCGCACTGGCAAAAATGGTTTCGGATAGATTTAAATAGATTTTAAATCGATCCAAATCGATTAACCATGTACATTTTGGAAAATGAAATGGATTTTAAATCAATCTTTTCTTAAAAAATTTTGATCAATTAAGTGTCCAAAAATTCATCGATTCACACCGATGTGGATAGATTTCAAGCTCTTTAAAGTCTTCAGTTCTTTAGAACCTTGCTCAAATCAATATAAAATTTGCTATAATAAACTTGAATCAATTTTTAAAAAAACCTTTGAGCAGATTAATTAGTGTTCAAAATCGCAAAAAAACACGTTTTAAAAAAAATTCACAAACTTTTATTTTTTATTCTCAATCAAGTTTTGAACTCAAAAATATGCTATGAAGTCAGCGAACAATATGTATACCAGATTTTGAGTAAAAACTTGTGTAATGAATCAAGATAAAGGTCGATATCACCAGGTTTTGAGCTCAAAAACATGTTATGAAATCGTAAAAAAGTCATCAAAGTGATATCAGATCTTGAGCAAAAACCTATGACACCAATCAAAAAAATATTTAAAAACATAAGATTAAAAGCTAAAAATATGCTGTGAAGTTATAGAAAATCATTAATGTAAAAAAAAGAAAAGTATAAAATATAAAAATCACAATCAGAGATCAAAAACAGGCAATTAAAGCCTAGAAAATCATCAATTTAAATCAGATTCTGAGCATAAACCAATCAAAAAATGGTCACTTTATCTCAAATTTTGAGCTGAAAACCGGCAATGTAATCGTAGAAAAAAATCAGATATATTTGTTACATTACCAGTCGCTATAAAAAATTCATAGCGTTGGTTGTGAGATACAACATGAAAAAAAGATGAACAATGAAAATTGCAAAAGAAACTCAAAAAAATTAGAGTGAAAAAAGATTTGATTTAATTTTACTCAAGTTCGCTTGAATCTCCCTAAAAGCAAAGACAAGTAGAAACGTGAAAACATGGATTTAAGTCAGTTTAATTATATTCGGCTGTATTTGGCTTGGAATTAAGATCACTTTCATTCATTTTCATTCTTTTTGTTAATCTATTTAGTGTTTTATGTTTAAATCGATGTCAATTTAATCTACCCGCATTGGAGTTCCAAGAATAAAAATTGATTATAAATGCGTTTCCTTGTCAGTGTCCACAAAAATGAAAACAAATCGATTATAATCAATTAAAAATGGATTATAATATTACTATTTTTCGAGGCAACAAAATCCTTTTTTCATCCATTATAATCGATTTTCTTTTCACTTTTGTGGACACTGACAATGAAACTAAATTATAATCGATTTTTTTTCCACCTTACTGAGATGCGAATTTCAACGCACATAAAGTCTTTTCTACGTTTAAAATTAAAGTTGGTTACGTTGGTTACTTGTTGTTCAATTGAATTTTTTTCTACCTAACTTTGATATTTTTGTTACTTTTTATATTACTCAACATTACACCCCCTAGCGTTTGCCCATTTACAACAAACCCCCCTTTGCCCCCAACGTAATGTGTTCAGGTGGGTGTGGGTTCAGGTGAGGTGGGGGGTATGTGGGTTCAGGTGGGGGAGAAGGGGGGTATGTGGGTTCAGGTAGGGGTGGGGGTTGGGATCTACCCCCCCTTTGTACCTACGAAAGAATCTCCCCCTTTCTTGAAAGGGGGGGGGGGGAGATTGTTAAGTAGATCAGGGGGTTGTTCAGGCGGGGGTTGTTCAGGTGGTGGGGGGGTGTGTTCAGGTGGTGGGGGGGTTGTGTTCAGGTGGGGGGGGGGTTGTTCAGTGGGGGGAGGGGAGCAAAGGGGCAAACGTTAGGGGAATTGAAGAGGAGCAAAGGGGCAAACGTTGGGGGGGGGGGGAGAGCTCAACAGAATCTTTTTGCAATTTGAGTTTAGGTTTTGAAATGGATTAGGCCAGGCCGTACATTCGCTTGGGTGTGGGTTCAGGTGGGGTGGGGGTATGTGGGTTCAGGTGGTGGTGGGGGGTATGTGGGGTATTATTCTAAAATTTAATGTTTTTTTTTGAAAAACCTGTTTGATATGTTATAAGAGTTAAATTTTCACTTTTGCCTGAGCGCATTCGGCTAAGTGCATGCTGTTCAAAATTGCAATTCTACAAAACAAAAAATTTTTTTAAAGCAAACGCACGCGGGGCTTTTTATATTTGAAATTGAAAACATGTTGTCAAGTCATAATGAAATCAATGATAAATCTATAGAAAAAAAAATTTCGATTCCACGAAAAGTCAAAAGCTATTGAGTTTTAGAGCTTTCAGACAGCATTAGCCATATGAAAATGACAACCGTTGGTTCGTCAGTCATAGCGAAAAACAACTCAATCTATAACTGTTATCCAGCAATCCAAACCTTTTTGGCATGACTCATTGGTATCTGGGCATCGCTAAACCTAATTTTTCATCAAATTGTTTTCTGTTTGTTATGACAAAAACTTTTTCCTTCCGCTCTAGAAATATGAAAAAAAAACTGAAAAGCACTGAGAAAAACAGTACAAGGTAAGTCTACAAAAAAAGCAATTTCATTCCAACCTCTATCTTTTTTTTGTTCCAATCGCATCGGTGAAAATGACCTGAAAAAATTATGGGCTAGTAAAGTTTTTGAAATTAATTGAAATTTTTTATATTCTCATAAATTTTTTTTCTTGATTTCTGAATTTCTTTTTTAAAATGTATGTACGGAACATTATGTATGTTTTGTAGATTTACCTTGTACTGTTTTTCTTAGTCCTTTTCAGTTTTTTTAAAGATTTCTCGAGCGTGAAAAAAAACTATAAGAATCAAAAAACAAAATTCGACTGAATTCAAAAAAAATTTACTAGCCCATAGTTTCTTCAGGTCAATTTTACCGATGTGATTGGAACAAAAAAATAGATGTTGGAATGAAATTGTTCTTTTGTAGATTTACCTTGTACTGTTTTTCTCAGTGCTTTTCAGTTTTTTTTAGGATTTCTCGAGCGTGAAAAAAATCAAAGAAACTATGGGCTAGTAAAGTTCTTTAAAGTTAGTCGAAACTTGTTTTTTGATTCTTATAGTTTTTTTTTCACGCTCGAGGAATCCTAAAAAACTGAAAAGCACTGAGAAAAACAGTACAAGGTAAATCTACAAATGAGCAATTTCATTCCAATTTCTATCTATTTTTGTTCCAATCACATCGGTGAAAGTGTCCTGAAGAAACTATGGGCCAGTAAAGTTTTTTGAAGTTAGTCAAAATTTGTTTTTTGATTCTCATATTTTTTTCACGCTCGAGAAATCTTAATAAAAAACTGAAAAACACTGAGAAAAACAGTACAAGGTAAATCTACAAAAGAGCAGTTTCTTTCCAACCTCTATCTTTTTTTGTTCCAATCGCATCGGCGAAAGTGACCTGAAAAACTATGGGCTAGTAAAGTTTTTGAAATTAATTGATTTTTCTTTATATTCTTATAAGTTTTTTTTCTTGATTTTTGAATTTCCTTTTCTAAATGTATGTTCGGAACATTATGTACTACTGCACAGCAACCGGCTACGTTTTTAAATTGGTCGTTCAATTAACAATCAAAAAGGCTTATCCACAATGTAATCCATCAAACTTCGAGCTGATCTGTTCTTTGCAAAGAAAAACCTTTGCGCCTCTGCTTAAAAAACTTCTTTTTGATTATTTTTCAAGGGTAGCACATTTCTGAAAGTTCTCGAACTACCAATCTTTGACTAGAGCGACAGAGGCTCAGCCATTTCACCTCTGATTTTATTGACGTTTTAGATAGAAACGCAGCCATTTTTTGTGAATAATTTTCTGCTTTTCTCAAAAATGACTGCTGTTGATTCTTTCGTTTCGAAAATTAAGCAATAATTTTTCGCAATGATGAAAAACGTTGAAAAAAAATCCTCGGATGAAATTTTTAAAACCGGATTCTCACATGCTAAAAACGCCAATCAATTAGTTGGGATAGTTTATTGTAATCCTTTCAGTATCTGAGGAAATACAAAACAATTAGCGACACAAACGAGTTAAAAAGGTATGGGAGATATTCCGGATCTCTAAGTGGGATAAAAAAGAAAATTGGCGAAATTTAATCTCGTGTGGGGTGGGGGTAAAAATGGATGTGTAGGGGTATAGGGGATGGGTTAATGGGGGTATGGGAGTGTAAAATGGTGATAAGATTTGCACTTTAAATGTAAGTGACAAGTTGTATTGTTCTAACCGGAATATCATTAATCGCATTTGGGGTCCTTGCAGCATAGCTACACTTCTTTTCTTGATCTATTACTATTGACTGCTCACCCTCGGAATGTCATCTTGTCTTTTCCTACCTGTCGTTTTATCTCTACCCGTCGCTTCTTCATCCAAACCTATACCCCCTGATATCCATGCCGAAGTTAGAAAGTAGATCCTCCGCCGTACACTTGAATCATCAGTGCCACTTAGCCGAAAAATAAGACTTTACTTCTGGACAAATGAAGATTTCAGAATAAGATTGAAACTTTTTAAAGAAATTACTTGAATGAGAACTTGCGAAAAAGCAATGTTGAATAATTTCAGTATACTAGCAGAAAAAACACACGAGTTCCAAAGAATTTGATCCAAAATATGTCACTCAAAAATGTTTCTTAAAATAGAGTAGATTTGAATGATCTGAGGTGATTTAAAATTTTTAACAAGTCCTCTGCTAATTTTACAGATACCTAAATGAAAGCGGTCAATTATGGCGCTCGTTTACAACAGCTTAACTGGATTAACAGATGATGACGATGGCGATAATGATGATGAGCATCAAGATGTATGATGGCTGAGATGACTGCCCTTTTGTTTGGGCCCAATCTCTCTCCATCTAAACCCTCTCCTCTGTCAATTTTGATTTGGGCAAATTTTTAGTGTCACTCGCAGCACCAAATGTCTCTTTAGCACATCACATCATACAAAATATATCTACACCAATTGAGCATCCACCCGTGATGAGTATCATTATCAAAAGGGTAGAAATTTGTAACTTTTCAATTGACTTCAGACGGAATTTTCACCCGAAGTGATAAGAACTTTTTGCGTTGAGATTTTAATTACGATGGTTCATTTACGTGACGTTTTTTTATGCGATTGGGGAGGTATTGCGACGCATCTTTTTCTTTGCGAAGAGGTCATATAATAATACGAGTTTTTCAGGCGGATGCTACTGGAATGTTTGAATGAACCCAGCCCGAATGGAATTTCTGATTAAGACTGAATTGCATCAGAAATTGGATTTACAGCAAATTTTAACCTCAATTCGATGATAGTTTTTTTGGTTAAGGGGGGATTTCTAGGCCATGCGAAGATTTTTTTTTGAGCACTCCAAACAACCTACAAACATTATTACAGCAAAATTATATGATCCGCATAATAGGCACGCGCTCCCCCTCAAAATTGGTCAATATTGGCACCAAAAACTTCAGGGTAGTTTGACCGAAAATGATGTGGAAAAATAGTACCAAAGAGGGTACCCTTTGGGTGGCGAGGGTGTCGAATCTCTGAGTGGGAGACATCCGTCTCCCCCGCCTAAATTCGCCCCCGACGTTGCCATTATTTAGACAAATAAGTAAACGTATACCAAGATTTAAATCCAATTTTTCTTCTTTTTCTGACCTTCGCTTTTTGAGAAGATCCGAGAATTTGACTTCCGTTTAATTAGAAAACGTATAATCAAAAAGATAATAACAAAAATGGGAACAGTTCCGAGCTCATTGACAGATTTGACCTTGCTCACATGGCTAAATGCGTGACTTATATCCACTTTTTCACCCCTCTAAGGCTCTTTAATTGAATGAAAAATCTCCTCAATGGAGGTGGAAATCATCCACTGAGTCGGAATGACAGCTTACAATTAGTATGAGATGGCCCTGGTTTAGACAGGATTACAATAGTTGTAGAGGGTGGAAATGGACCATCATGGATTCAAATCTCGAGATTTGTTAGCCAATTAATTTGAGAGGTTTACTCTTAAGTCCTTAAAAGTGTAATCGAAAGTCTTTTTCACTTTTAAACGTGAAAGTTTCTAGATCTTACATAGAGTATGGTTTTTAACACGCATTTCAGCTTATATGATATTTTGGTTTTTGGGTTTGGCTCTTTTGAAGTTACTAGCAATTTTAGCAAAAAATGTATATTTTTTCCAGAGCTACTTGTCTCAAAATTACGACAAAAAAAAGAAGAAACTGATCTTCACAAAAGAGACTTGAGAGCAATCGTTTTCAAATAAAAAACAGCTCTTCTCATATATAAAACCACCCAAAAGTACCAACATTTCTGACCAGCTGATTTATAAAATTGAGCGCAGATTATCAAAGCTATGTTGAAAGAGCTTGATCTTCAAAAACTTTTTCAAAAGTCAGGGGCATGCACATCATATTTTTGACGGGGGTAGATATATTTTTGGCCCAGAATCGATTATACTTATATTTGTCGGGCGGTTTAGCTTTGAGAATAGCTTTGTCCCACCAAAGGACATACTTGACCCAACAGGATATTTTGACCCATCAATAATTATATTTTCTGTGACGCAAATAATTTATAGGAAAAAAGGTCGTTTTGAGTCATTTTTGGAAGTTTTTCAATGAGAACACTGCATTTTTATTTGGCTTGCGCTTCCCTTTGAAAACTAGTGTATTCTGCCGCCTAAAGCGACCATAGAAAATAATTAGGGTTCTTTGACTAAAAAGTAGTTCATTCTTAGGTGATTTCTGCTGGGATGAATGTCGCCAGGCTTTCATTGAGTTCATTCACTTTTTCGACAATATGAAACTTTCGATCTACCAAACGGCAATTGTCAAAAATAGACCAGAAGATGAAGATGAGACTTGTATGCTGTGCGATTAATGATCCGGATTTCCCGTCACTTTAGAACGAGGCGTCACTCACAGCGAGGGATGAGGGAGAGCAATTAAACCCAGCTAAGTGACATTCTTGGGCAACACAATACCCAATGCCTATCCTCACCTTCACGGGAAATGACTACTAGGAACCAGGAAGCGAGATGGATAGGGTACAAAGAGTGCAATAGGATACAGCAAGACGTGATAGAAAGATATCTTAGCGCTGGGCGAATCGGCGATTGGGATGGGGCATGGGGGGGGACATTTCCCGACTGTACTCATGAAATCGAATGTTTCTCAAGCTTTTTTCGTGAACTGATTTTCACTATGAGTTTGGTGCCAAACAACCCTCAAATATTAGGACAATGCGTAAAAAACAAAATTTTGCCAAAAAACGCTTCGATTTTTTTAGAGATAACTTTTGCGGCACATGAATTTATTTTTGGTTACTCTTTTGGTTTTGTAAACATTGAAATAAATTAAAACGACGTGCGATCCAAGCAGTAGCAAGTTCTTTCCGACTTATTTGATTAATTGCATCATGACTTGAGTTCATGGCCCAAAACAGCAAATATTGTCAGCCGGAGCATGGCTTCACCTCGTTTGAACTTCAACCCATCCCCTTGTCACATTGATAGAGGAGCACTGTTGGTCAAGATATGGAAAATATCAATCATTGTCTGCTCATGTCGGGTCCTGAACAGTGCAGGTGTGATCAAGTTCCGAATCAAGTATGCTCCAGGTCTGATTCTGGTATTCTGCTGATCTGTAATTTTGAAAAATCCACATCTGCAAATGGTTGAATCAGACATAACCATACTAAAATGAAACATGGACCATGTCTGCACAAGATGTGAAAAAGCTAAGACTTTAAGATGGTCGAATCTGATTTCTAAATCATTTCGGTAGAGAAAAAGTCATCGTATTTTTCCTAAAATTTTTGAAAACGCAACGTTTTCCCGTTTTTTCTCTGATATAACGAAGATGCGCACGCCACTCAGCAGTCAGTTTTTGGCAAAATAGTTATTTCCAACCTCTGAAATAACCCAACTTTCGGCGATTTTTTTCTGATATTTTAGACTTCATGTCAAAATTAAATCCATTGCAAATTAAGGCTGAAATTGAAAGTGAATGATTTTCGACAATTTTTCTGAAGGTTTCGCAATAAATATATTCGTGTAATCGTTCTGCTTGTAAGCTAATCGGCAATTTTCACGAGTGATGCAGTGTGCTTAGTTGGCGAAAGTGCAAATTGAGAATCATCTTTCAATGCTTTGTTTTTTTTCTCAATTGCAGCGGCAGCCAGTTGGTGGGTGTGAAATAAAGACATGTTCAGAAAAACAATAACCAAGTTATTAAAATTGGGAATAAAATTACTCTTTTCTCCAATGCAATAGTTTCACAGTTTTTACTAGGATCTTAAAAAATTTGCTGGAGGGTCAGGCTAGAGTAAAAATGTGGTTTCGGCGAAGCGCTGAGGAGCTATCAGAAGGCCTCATTAGTCCTCTCGAAGGATAGTCCCTTTGTATTATCTCCGTCATTCCAGACTCTGCTATTTTGGAGCTATCAGTAGGCCTAAAGAGTCCCTTTGTATTATCTCCCACATTCCAGACTGTGTTATTTTGTTAAGCTAGCTCTTTTTTGCGTCTAGAACTTTCACGTGGTACCACTATTGCAGCCAAAATTGGTCAGGTTGTGATAAACCTGAAGCTAGAGGTCAAATGAGAGCTCGTCCTCGCAAACTATAATTGCCATGGCATGGGATCAAATACCCGCTCTGAAGGTTTCAAAGTGAACGCCTCACCACTATGCTAAGTGCTTCTAATATAACGAGAAGAGACGCCTTCTCCAAGAGAATAAAACCCTCATCACATAAAAAGGTCCACTATTATACGGCGGTAATACTATTATACTATTATTTCTGGACGTCCAGTGTTCAATGCGTTTTTAAGAGCACTTTTGGCGCCAGCATTTCGTATTTTTAAGCGCTGACAGCGATAATCAAAACAATGCAATTTTCCGACCATGTTTTTGGTTAATTTTAGTGTTCTTCTATTTTTATATCAATCAATAGCTTGATACTTGCAAATTTGATGAGCCGACCTGAAAGAAACTTTTTGAAAGTTTTAAAATGCTTTTGAAAGCCAAATTTTTGCATAATACTGGCCAAAACTCCACATAATACTGAATAACACTGAATCATGCAAAATATCTCTCATGCCGAATGTGAGCGCAGCGAAGCAAGCGCTCATAACCGGCCAGTTTTAAATTCTTGACTTTCGGACAAAGCATCATTCAAAATGTTTCTCATGATTGCTTAAAAACTCACAAAAATCAATATGTTCACCTCTGTTGCGCTGCGTACTCACGGAACCATTTGTATCGCAAAATTTTATTGTAGAAATTCTGGAAAATTTTTCAATATACAGTATCCTTAAAACAAAAGATTTGGGGCAAGGTTATTTGCCGCAAACGCATTGTGCAAAGTACGAAAAAGAGTAGACAGCATAATTTTATTCACTAAAAATTTTTATCGCCAGAATTGGACTTGAGAAAAAACAGCGTACAAAAATTTTCTTCGACTAGCTAATGAGAACTGCTTATAAACTGAAGTTTTGTGGGTCAAAATTGAGAAAGTTTAATAATTTTTTTTCAGAATGTATTGAAATGTGCAGTCAAGCAAAACGGAAACATCAAACTTAGTGTGAAGATTTTTTCGAGCTGAATAATTAGAGATAACTTCTTTTCTGAGCAAAAGATGAATTAACTATTATTTCCTGATAGCACGCGTTAGCGCATAAAACAACGCGTAATTGTTCAAAATCATCGTTGATTTTGAAAGGCAATTTTTACGTTTTTTGTATCTTTCAAAACAAATATAAAAAAAAATCCTTGAGCATAAAAACTGTTGGTTTATTTTCAAAATTAAACCAAGCGGTATATGGATTTTACATCATTGTTTTTTAAGCTCTAATTTTGTTGAAGATTGCGGAATGCTGTTTTGCTGATTCAAAGGAAGCTGATGCGTTTTCAAAAACAACCATACTAAAACATACCTTTTGCTCCACATTCTCCACCGTGAACGTTATATTACATTTATTTATTTCATTTAGTGAGAGAAATTGAGAGTAGTAAAACGTAAATGAAAAAGCAAAAAATGGCATGAAAATGATATATTGTTGAATTTGAAATGAACTTTGAACGCAAAAAAATACGCCACAAGAATTGATGAAAAAAAGTTCAGCGATAAAATGATACAAAGAAATATTACGATTCCCAATACACAGATGAAACAGGATGTAAAAATTTTTCTCGAAAATGCCAGAAGTAAGCGTGAGATCCAAACTTTCTACTGACTGGTTTCCAAAAACATGCATTCATTTCTACAAAAAAATGAAAAAGAACAAGTTACCTATTCTTGAATTTTTTGAAATTCTAATTACCATAAAATAACCAAACACAGTATAAATTTGTTCAAAGTTAGATACATAAATCTTGAATATGATTTCAATCACATCACTTCAATATCCAAAGAAACCAACCACTGCAACATAGGGCAGTGATGAAACAAATTTCGGGCCAATTAGTTATAATTAGACTTATATAAATAATGGCAGAGAAGAGCCACCCGACAGATTTGCAGTACAAGATGTGTAGTGAATTTCGGCTATCTCAAAATTTTCTAGAAGACAAGTTACGAAATAGAAAAAAGTTTGACCCAGTAAAACAAAGCAAAAATTCAAAAAATTTTCCGAAACACTCTTTGGATGTGTTTTATACCGTAATTACGGATGAAATTCACGTTTAATTTTTTTTTTCAATTTTCAAAAAGTAAAAGTTTTCAGATTGTGTTATAAATTGGTCACTTTGAACAAATAAACACAAATTTTGAAATTTCGATGAAAAAAATCTCCTCGTTGTACATATTTAGAAGTACTAACACCTGCATTTGAATAATTTTTGAAGAAAAAATGTCTATCTAACACCTTGCTTGCACAAAAAACTACTAAATAAAACCATAAAAGTCATAAAATCATTTTAAGAACCTACTTTGTAAGTTGTGAGATTTTTCAAAAAAATTTCCACGGTAGTGAGCTATGCATAACTGGGAAATGCGGATCAATGTCCTGTTATGCTAAATTGGCTTTTCAAGATTTAAAATTTTAGAAAAAGCAGAACGGGAGAAATGGCAGAAATGATGAAAAGTCCACATGTATTTGACGTGGGGATGTCAATTCAATTCATACTCGTTGAGACGATTTGTTGTAAGCAATTGTTTCTGAGTTTGTCCAACATTACGCTAGTTATTGCATAATATTTTTTAAAAAATTTTCAGATTTCAAATAGGTAAAAATTTTCAGATTGTGGGTATAAAATGGTCCCTTTGAACGAATAAACCCAAATTTTAAAATTTCGATGAAAAAAAAATCTCTTCGTTTTACATATTTAGGAGTAGTGGAACATCAATTTGAATAACTTTTGAAAAAAAATGTCTATCTTACACCTTGCTTGCAGGAAAAATCACTAAATAAAATCATAAAAGTCATGAAATCATTTAAAGAACCTAATTTATAAGTTGTGAGATTTTATCAAAATAAGTTCCACGGCAGTGACCTATGTACAACTGGGAAATGTCCCTGTTATGCTAAATTGGCTTTTCAAAATTTAAAAATTTAGAAATAGCAGGTCGGGAGAAATGGCAGAAATGACGGAAAGTCCACATGTATTTGATACTTGTTGTGACGATTCATACTTGTTGTGACGATTTGTTATAATTTTTTATCTGAGTTTGTCCAACATTATGCTAGTAATTGCATAATTAAAATTAATCTGAGCTTGCCCATCGTCATGCTAGTAAATGTATAAATCTATGAACAAAATGATCAAAAATGTATAATTCTGAAAATTGTGTTTTGTCAGTTTGCCATTGACAAAAATATACTAAAACTTAAGCATAACTTTTGATAAAAAGCCTGCTTGCCTTTTAGCTTGTTAACGTACTCATGAATTAAAGTTATATGAATTCTCGTTTCAACCGCTAGATTGATATATGGTTGCATGATTTAAAACTGCAAGCAAATAGATGACACCTAGTATATTTGACAAAAACAACAGTATTCTAGGTTTCTATATGTTAAAAAGCGATTACAGTGAAAAAAGCATAAAAATGGATTATTTCCTAGAGAGAAAATCTGATTATAAATCATCAAGAAGACTGGTCGTATCAGGGTGAAGCCCTGAAAGTTCCGACTGCCTTCTAAGTTCTATGAAGTAGGATTCCCTTTAAAAAATGAAAATACAAAAAATAAAAAATAAAAAATAAAAAATATTTTTTTTTTTCGAAAACTATCTCCCCAAACTCTATGTAAAATAGAAAGTGATACGTTATCAAATAGCATGTCTTAATTTAATTTGGATTGATTTCTAAGACGGATTAAATCTACACTTACGAGGTAATAGCACGAAACATATCGCGCATTAATTCTCCCAATTTGGTCAATCTGGCAATCTTTAAGTCCCCATAACTTTACAAAAATGATCACAGGTGGAATATATTATTTTTGAATTTGAGCTCAAGAGAACAATACTTTTTGGTTGGTATATAAAAAAATTCAAAAATTGCTAGTGAAAAATTCGATATTTGTCTAGAGAAAAACCTAGCACAAATATTCCGACACTTTTTTCAAAATTCGGAATACAATTGAATTAAATATTAAAGCAGACATCTATGATCAATTACCTGGCCCAACATTTTGGCTGAAAAATGTTTTATGGTCGAGTTTAGCGCGAAACCTTAGCGCGGGTTGGAGACAAGGAAAATTAAATTTTTTCGCTTTTTTGCCAGTTCATTTTTCATCGTAACTTTTAATTCCGCTCTAAGAAATAAAAGTCAACCACAAAAAGGATGTCCACTACTTTTTCTATTGAATTTCTGAGATGCAAGCCATTAAACATCGTAGAATGCGGCTTTTCGAGTTAATTAAAGGGTTGAATCATCAGTTGAATCAGTGAATCAGTGGTAGCAGCTCGCAGGTCCATTTGCAAATGTGCAAATGACGACACAAGATAGGTTTTAAATTGGGAAAAGATTGCTTTGTTCAAAGTGTCATTGAAACAAGTTGGCTACTCTTTGACATCTTACCCCTCAGGGACGATCTGCAGGTATCGAGACTACAGTGATTGCATCGTTTGCATTAACTCTAGCCGTGACACGGGCGGGTGAACAATGGTTAAGAGGAATGGGGAGGGGTACAGGGGAGGTGTAATGGGGGTTGGTTGGCTGGGTTGTCAGTGTCAAAATTAGTTTTACGCTTGACTGCCAAAATTGATCTGATCTGGGATTCGTTAATGGAGATGGCGGGAAATTCTGGATTAATTACCATATAACTTTAGTTTTCCTTGATTTAATTTGCAATGAAACGAGTCAGTTTTAAACCCGATGTTGGGTCCCCTATCGGGCTAAATTTATACACCTTTTTCCACATCTATTCAGCGATCTGTCAAATAGAACTCTATAATGTATGCAAGCGGATCTCAGCCATTATCCCAGTAAATACTCAACTGTAATTGCTAGTTAACTATGACAAGTTAGCAATTACACCCGAAATAGAATCACTTTTCAAATTACACCTGGTGGCAAAAATGAAATTTAGTTAAGTCATGCTTAAAATGGATTTGTAATATTCATTTTTTTGTTCAAGAATTTTAAATCAAAATCCAATTAATCATGTATAGTACAGAAGCAAGTTTTGCTGAAAAACATCAAAAAGTTACTAGCAATTCTTATCTCAAATGGAGTTTTCTCTTCCACGATTTTCTGTATCTTTCCATACTTTTTCCGTTTCTGCAATTTAAGCAATTGGAAGATTTTTTCCAAACTCCAAATCTTAGAACCAATTTAGAATCAATCTTTAAAACGATATCGAGGGAGGGTTGAATTTCACGAGCGTTAAATTGACATGGCTCGAAAAGTGTCAATGAATATTTTCATCTCTTTTCGGATCCATTTTCCCTCAATTAAACCAACTCTTCCCGATTTAGTCTCGAGTGTTCCATTGATTTTTCTTCCTTACACCGGTTGGCGTGAAATTTAATAGGGGATGTATAATACTGTAACAAAGAAAACTGAGAAACAAAGTCGCAATATATATTTATAACATATTGAGCACTGAGGCGATTAAATTGTATGACAGGCGTTCATAAATTGACGTGAGATCGATCGGCAAAAGATACACCGGATCTACCTTATACCTTTCCCACTTTCGGTCTTAATTGGAAACAAAAAAGAAATGAGAACCAACTTCATGAGACATTTCTGAAGAAAATTAGCCAAATTTTCTTTTCAATCTCAATTTCCTTGTCGCTCAGATATGGTCATTGATAGAAAACATAATCAGATGTCTCATCCAAGCCTGCAGTTCATTAGATAGTCCATTAAATAAAGCAAGGTTTCGCAAGTTTGTTCGGCGAAGAATCAGTTTTCCAATTAGTTCAAAAAATTACCAAAATCACAGAGAACATTTTCCAAAGCAGATAACACAAAGTTTTCAAAATGAAAAAATTGTCTTGAATACTTAATGCTTTGTTTATCATCCCAATAAAATAGATACTATTTTTTCGCAACTAGTATCCCAGTTTTTTCCTGTCTGAAAAAAAAATCAAAAAATCTCCCAATTTATTCACTTAATGACAAGTAGAAACCTATACATGTTAGGATACAAAGATTGATTAAAAGTGGTCGGGTCAAAATTTCAAGACGTAATCTAGATATTCACAATGAGGAATGAATGGAAATGACAAGTTTCCATTGACGAACAAGATTGAATTATGGCCAAATGAAATTAGTGATTTTATCCCAATTGGACACTAAAAACACGTGAAAGGAGGGAAAAAGCATGATCAATTGTGAATAAAAGAACCTGTCAACAGTTTGAAAAGATTCTAATTTGATAGTTTTTCACTCCTGAAGAGATCAATTCCTCAATAACTTTTCAGACTCCCTTCCTATCTCATTATAATGCGGCTAAATGGACAACCGCTTTCCTCCCTAATTGAACATAAAATCGGTAAAAATTTAAATATCAAATCGAAAACACCACTTAGTATACTTCAATGGAATTTAGACATATCCTCTCTTTTTTAAAAGGGTAAAAATGGGGCGAAAAATCACCCAACTGAAAAGACATTTTCATGCTTAATTTCAGGATTAGAATACTCCGCCGGTGATTTTAAGGGATTTGGTGTATTTATTGTTTATTATCTCTGGCGGAGTATCGATTTTTGTGATCTGTGTCAAAAACAAGGAAAGTCACTTAAGTTTATCTAAGGAGAGCATCTCTGTACTACAAAAGAATGCACTTTAAGGCAAGCGATAAGCGCGGGTAACGTATCACCCCCTATCAACTGGCATTTGGGCTAAATATCTCTGGGCGAAGGGTGCTCTCTCGAAATGAACTTATCGCTATCTATGTCTATGTTGTGATCACTGGGAAATAAGCAGTTAGCTTGTCCATATCGCAGACTCGCTGAGGCGGTCAACTTTCAGACAAAATTCGGATATTAGGAAAAGTTATTTTTAAACTAACATTTTTCTGAAGTCTCAGTTGAAAAACAATTGCTGTTTTTTTTCGCTATATGGCGTCTCAGATTTTCAGATTTGATTTTTGATTAATGGCTATGTGTACTTTACGATACATAAGAATGAAAGAATCTGTGCGCCAAAAACGTCAAAAATTAAAGAAAAAGTGAGCATTTTGACTATGAAAAAACAAACAATACTGTGAGCACTGCGATGACCAGTTGAACTAAATGGTGATAAATCGCAAACTTGTATCTCTGATTCTTGAAACATATTCCAAGCGTGCGCATGCAATGAAGGTAAGCAGCAAGACTTTAGAAGAGAAAAACTCAATCAAAGGTCTCTTTTCCATTTCCCTTATTCAAAATTTGTTGTTGTTTTACGTGTAATTACAGCTAAACGCATAAAAATAAGATATAAGTTTTGAAAAACAAATCTTTTCACAGTCGTCAGTTTGTTTACTATGCCAAGTTTCCTTGCATGAGGAGATTATGTCAAAGAAGTTTTACTCAATTGAAATTAAATGAGAGCAAAAGTTGAAAAGAGCCAATCACAGTTATCATAGTGAAAAAATTTTGAAAAACAAAGAAAAGGTAAAAATTTTCAGTCATGCTCTTAGCACCGAGAAACTGTGAGACAGAACTTTAGGTTGAAATAATAAAAACTTACACTATTACGACAATTCGGTTTTTATGACTGGGTACAAATTGATTCAGCACGTTTCTAATGATTTTACTCCCGCACTGGAGATCCATGGATAATAATCAATTATATTGTCATTTTCTAGTCAGTATCTATAAAAATACAAAAATAATCGATTAAAATCCATAAAAAAAGGTTTATAACCCTAGTATTTTTTATATCAGTATAATCCATCATAATCGATTATAATTGATTATAAACAATTAAAAATGAATCATAATTAATCATAATATGTTCTAAATCATTATACTCCATTATAATAATTTCTAATTGATTATACTGTATTTTTTGAGAAGAAAATAAGAATTTTTATTTTTCTTTTCAAAGTTATCTCATTTCTTGTTTCGTGCAGTTGCTCCGTATTACTTTTATATTTTTTTTTCACAAAAGATTTTATTTAATTGAAGTTTTCGCTACTTTCTCTATACTACGTAACCTCCTTTACCTCTTTTAACAACCCCCTTCCCCAGTTTACCCAATATCCCCAAAGTTTACCCCTCATCAGTTTACCCCCCCCCCCCCTCCCCTCCTCCTACCCAGCTTACCCCATGCGCCCTCCCGCTATCTTAGTTTAAAACCCACCTCGTTTACTGAACGTGGGCGGGGTAAAAAAAATGGGGGGGGGGGGAGAGAAACTGGAACATAAAACTTGGGTGAGGGTATAAAAATGGAGAATGGTGGTAAATAGGTTTGTTCACACTGAGTAACCCCCTCCCCCGTCCCCGTTAAATGGTAAACAAATTGGGGGAGGGGGCTTAAAATGTAACTTGGGGGATCGGGGTTGGGGGTAAAATTTAGTAAACATGGGGTGGGCGTAGGGATAAACGTAGCGGAGTTGTTTAAATGCGGGTGTGAGGGGGGGGGGACGGGAGGGGCAAATGCGGATGGGGGCAAAATGAGGGGGGTTAAATTGAGCAGGTTTAGATTATGAGTAGGCCATGAGTAACGCAGAAAATTAGCAACTTTTGCAAAAGATTTTGCAGAAAAATGTAAAGAATAATCGATGTTGTCATTATAATCCATTATTGTTGCAATTTGGACTACAAACACGAATATACTATCAATATAATCGGTTATTTCCGTAAAAACACAATCCATTAAAATCCATTTCAAAATATTTTCCGAGTGTCGAGAAGAACCGGTTTGAAATTTTTGACTTTTCGTCCACTTTCGAGCGAGTGAGCAGGCTTACATTAGCTTATTTATTCTTAATTTAAGCCTTGACAAATTAGTTTGAGTCAAATGGAATTAGTTTTTGGAGTTGTTAACTTTATCTTAGTAATTAAAAACTTCAACAAATTGAGAAAAAAAATTTTGAAAAAAAAAATTCATTTTTTGATTTTTTCGTTTTTCTTGTTAATTGGCTATATAAAAAAAATATAATCTTATTTGCATATTTTACAATGGCTAATTAAAAATCCTAAGCTCCGCTTTTTTGCTCAGATGTTTTTATCAAACCACGCAGCGCAGTAAAACCGACACTATTTTGAAAAAATAACTTTGAAGTTTTTTAAAGTTTGGTCGGAAACTTCTGTGCTATTTGCACAGCAATCGGCTATCCTTGCTTCAACTGCATACGTTTCACAAGTAATATAACTTGTGTTTTTCAGACACTACGAGTCGTCACCTGATCGACACTCCTGTATTTGCTATAAAAATAAAACATAAGATAGCCTGTGTTGTCCAAAACAAAGTTGTTCTAAGAAAACGTGTTTGACACCAAAAAACTGAGCTGACAGCGTCTTGATAAAAATAATTGAACTGACAGCGTCTCGATAAAAATGGACGGCAAGTTATGTATTTCATCGAAAAAATATCATGTGCCGTTTGTTAACCATGTCTTTCTGTCAAAAGTTGTTGTTCCATCAAATGGCTATTGATGAGACGAAAATACCAAAACTTTGAAGCAAAGCTTGGCGGAAACAATGCCAAAAAAAACTTATTTAAAATTTTCATCAGAGTGGTTAGTTGTAAGACTACGAAAGGAGTTTCATCAAAAAAGTTTGTTATTTTTCCTGTTTTAGAACTTAATCTTCTCAATCATTCTATAAATGTCAACTCTGCTGGAGGCAATATGTTTGATCTGTGTTAACGTTTTTGCTTTGTCAGAGTCAGATACGCATAGAAAACCATGGAAAAATCATAAAATGCTTCATGTTTAATTTTCAGTTTTTGTAACTATAAAGTTGGGGGTCATTTTGATTATTCAGAACAATTTTAGATCCGGAAACCAATCCGGAAGTTTTGTAATTGCCAAGCGAGTATGCTTGCACTCGATTAAAGTGCATCTGTTCTCCTGGAATAATATTTTGATAGTTTGTTTCAATTAGCGAATCATTCATGCGTGGCATATTATCCGCACTCATAATCGTTCCTAACTGAATTGAGGCAAGCTAATTGGTCTTTATATTTCGATAAACGACTCACATTTTAACACTTTGATATTATCAGCCTAAAATTTGTAGTTTGTCAATACTTCATTAACCATATCTGAAACGACCAGTCTTGTTCTTATTACAGAATATCAGTAAAATAGCCTTTTTTTAACGAGCTCTATATTTTGGTTTGCCAAATAAGGCACTATCAGCCAGCTGATTTTGCTTTCCTTGCTTTCCTCGCACTCGGAAACTTAAATCTTAACTCTTATATCTTAAATTTCAAGTAAGTAAAAATCTAGCAATCTATGATCTCTGATGAAAATGACGAATTTTTTTTATGCTTAATCTGCGCGTAATTTTTATTTTATCTGCGGGTTTGTATGAAATCCATATTTTATGCAGCATTTTTTTTTCAGAAAAAATTCATGTTTGGGGAGGGCATTATACGGTAGGTCACTAAGGGGGAGGGGGGATTGTACGGTTGATCCAAAAAATCAACTGTGGGAGAGAGGATTGCGTTTTTTACCGCTCCGTTGAGACTCGTTTCTTGCTGTAAATTATTTTTTATGCCTTGCTGACTAAAAAATCTATCTGTTTTCAAAAACGTATTTGACGCTGCAGGGCAAATTTTACATCTGATTAGATCTGATCGCAAACAACTTATCCCACGTTTTAAATCTAATTTATTTTGTCAACCCACGACTTAATCTACAATTTTTTGTTTCGATAAATGGCTTTTGACGAGAACGAACAAAATTTTTAAACATTTTTTGGAGTTTGAAAAAAAAAACCATTAACCTGTTTTGCCTACATTACATCTGATTGTCTTTCGTAAGATTAAGGACAGAGTTGGCTCAAAATAAATTGGGATTTATCGTTTTTACTCGCAAACTCTACTGGGGTGGGTCGAAAGTTTTTTTTATCAATAAACAATGTGTTTTTTGTCAAAATCTGATTCTCGAAGAAAGCTTTCGATAAAGTCAAGAGAAGCATCATAGTTAAAGGGTTTCAGCAGTAACTCAAATTGCGTCAAATTTTTAATAAAAATTTGCTCACTACAGAACATAAATTATGAAAGCTTTACACCGAGCTCTTTTGCCACAGTAAGCAATTATTTGCATTTAGTTTGATTTTGCATTCAGTTCCGTCACTTAAGTCTTCAAATAAGACTTAACAGAGATTTTTAGGTTTGTTTGGTTTATGGTCACGGAAAATGTCGGAAATATTACATTGCGGTTTCGATAGTGTGGGATTGAAGCGCAAAATTACGGAAAGTGTTCGCAAAACTTTAGAAAATAGTCAAAATAGCCTGGAACTTAGTCAAGAACGACTAAAAAAGACCAAAAAAGTGTGGTTACAAGTCACATAAGCCTGAACATTAAGTTGCGCTGGTATGTGGAATTTTAATTACACCGTCTCAATCAAATAACGGAAAAGAGATCTTGGACATTACGTGCACCTGGTTTGTGATTGGGAGGTATCACCAAATTTTCAAAAAACTTTGGTATCACATCGAGATTCAAAAAACTGAACCGAACATTTTTCACTTTGGCGCGCAAAAGACAAAATATTAAATATAAGAATCATTGAACTTTAACAAATGAGAAGCCTCAGTATACCGAAACCTCGGATTATACATTGTTCAAATATTTTTTTGTCTAAAACGGCGGATTTAAGAAATTCACCGCGTCGCCTTTTTTTCAGTTGCGATGGCCTGGTCTGGACATCAAACTGCGGAGCTTAAACGGATATTTTACTTTTATTTTAACGACCTTTTAACGACCTTTTTTAGCGAACTTTTTTTTAGGTCGCCCAAATTGACTTTCCGAGCTCTCCTCAAGCATTAAAAAGACTATGTTTTGGTCAAATTTTCTGCGCCGCGGGCAAAATTTTGAAAAACAGTTCAAAAAAGCCGTTTTTGGGCAATTTTAAAAAAATTTTGACAAAAAAAATTGCGTTTTTTTGGCGCGCGCTCCCCTTCAAAATTAGTATATATTTGCACCGAAGGCGCCCTTAGAAAAATTTTAGGGTCGGTCGGCCAAAAATGGATTTCATAAAAGTACCAAAGGGGGGACCCTTTGGGTCGGCAGGGGGTCGAATCCCTAAAAAGAAAAAACGTACGCCCCCCCCCCCGCCCCTCCTCCCCCCTAAATCCGCCCCTGCTCTGAACAGTATGTGATAATATTTCAATAGCAAAAATTTAGAAACCACCCATCATTTTTAAACTTGAACTGAAGATAAGGAAATCCGATATGATATGCCTGCTAGTATTGTATATTTAGAGAGCAGAGGTGAAATAAGAGATAAAAAGAGTTGATTTAATTGAGATTCTCAAAACTTTGAAATGAGTCTAAATTTCCCTATTTTATCCCTAGAGGAAAAGACTGCGTTAATGATACAATTGTTTGTGAGTAGATCGGTTACACCCGCCCGCCGCCGGTTCTTAACTCTCCTTTGATCCAATCCCCGATTTTAATTTAATTCGAGCCGATCTCATCCCGAAATTTACCTCTGATTTATACCCAAATAATAACCGAACCCTTTAACCCGCTAACCAGCTATTACTAGCAACAAATATATTTGCCAGAGGGAAGTTCCATGATTTCATGTTTTTGTCTTTGAAAAGCTTTAAAATATGAAAAAAAGCTCAAATTTTTGTATTTAAAAAAAAAAAATTTCAATAAAATTCAATATCTTCCTGATTTTTGTCAAGAACGTGCCACGATAACTAAAATTTTAGTTTTAAGAAGATTAAACAAGGATTCTTTGCGATCTTTAAAAAATATTACAAAAAGTTGATAGACCTGACTTGATTTTCTTGATCCAAGAGTGCAAAAATGAGACTTTTTCTCGATTGCTTATTCAAATTTTAGAGACTGGGTGATTTTTTGGAAACACAATTATTAAATTAGACTGTGATTCATATTTAATCATTTTCATATCTACTGAAATCTTCACATTCTTTGTGGAATATTTATTCGATAGCGCAAGGTACTCTTGGTTGATGTTTAGAAAAACAAAAACAAAGTTATAATTAGACTGTGATCTCTAATTCAATATTCGTTTGTTAGATATGTACAGGAATTTGATTTCCTCAAAATACTGCCAGATATATCAATGAGACCTGGAGGAGGGTAAGATTTGTTACAAGAAAGAGAGTATGAAGTAATTTAGATTCGGCACTTATCCCCTTTATCTGTGATTAAAAAGTCGATATATGCCGCCTCACAACCCGATTTGGGCTTATTGTTAATTGATAGCGAACTCGGAAAAAAGTAATCTGAATAAACCCACTAAAATAAAAAATATCAAGTCCCAGAAGCTAGCTTTCAACTCTAAAGATCATGCTCAAATTTATTGGAAAATGTTTTTAGTTAAAAATTGGTTCTAAGATGAAAATCATCATGAAACAAATTTTAACACAAATTGTCTGCTATTGTGCAAGTAGCAGAGAATTTTTCAACCAAAATTTCAAAAAATATCTTTTTTCTCAATTTTTTTTATCGAGCAGAAAGAATATGGGGCACTATTTGGGACACCAGCTAAATAGTTAGGTTATCTTAATAATCAAACAAAACTTGGATTGAATATCAAAATTAATCTGACCAAAAGTCGCAGACCAGTTTTTCTCGACACAGGCGACTTTTTAATTTTTTTATGAAAACCGAATCATGACCAATAAGTTTTATTATGATACCACAGTTTAATCATTGCAATTTTTTATGTTGTCGCAAACAGTATATCATACATAAACACATCATACGCCACTAAAAGTTGTCGAAAAAAATCAAGTCCATTTATTTTCCCTTTTTTCTTAAACAACGCTTCACGAGTAGGTTTTCAATCTGAGAATCATTTAAAACAAAGTTTTAACAAGATTTAAGTCCGAAACAAGATTTTTCAAAAAATTTGGAACAAAATTAAAAAACGGTAACACTGGTTTTAACTACTCAATAATAGTTTCACTTCATAATCAAATTCTAAAATGGCGTTTGGGTGTCAACTTATCAAAGTATATAGTATTAACACACATCAAGTTATCGGTTTTATATTCGATTTTATGAAATAGTTATGCAAAGATAAACTTTCAAATTTCTGCTGTAAAAAATTAAAGCCTTTACGTAGTGTTTTTTTTTCTCAGAGGAGCTCTTGCTGAGTACACATTTTCACTTATCTACTTCGAATTGTAATAAAACAGTGAAGACTCGGGATAAAACAGAATTCAGTGTTTCTCTATAAATGTAAAGAAACTTGCAGGTGTTGTGACTTTTGCAAGGGGCAATTTAGCTCTAGCCAGAAAGATTTATGAAGTGTTTAAATAAAGCATGGATGTGTTTTTATAAAAATACATTTCAAGGTATTGCTGATCAGATTTTTGCTACTTCTAGCCAAAAAGGTATCTTTCTGAGGTTCGGACTATCTATTTTATGTTTTAGACTAGAACTCTAGCCGTTCTGCCATATGACCTGATGAAAGCAAATAGATGGAGCAACTTAATGAAAATTAACACCTTCAGAACAAGTTATAATTTGTATCGAAGAGCTAAGACCATGGTGTATACTCAAAGCATGTAAAATCAATTTTTATCTCGTTTCAGTACAGCTGGTTTAAAGTTTTCTTTCTACAGTCACGGGACATAGAATTTGCAACTTTTAGTTGTCAAACTATGAAATGCTTCAATTTTGTCCCGTTTCTGTCGTTTTCACTTCAGCTACTAGAGTTGAAATGCGTTAAAATGTGATAGATAAAACTGTTTATTATAAATAAGTTGTATCAAAACCGTACAAAACTGTTTTGTAGTATGGCCATTTAAGTAGAAGGCGTCAGACAGCTGGTCTCAGTGCCCAAAACTCGCTGTAAAGAACAGAATCAGTTTGAAACTTTGGACATTAGTTGGAAAATTAAGAATCTTAACCAGGTTTCATAAAGATTTCTTTCGCTATAAAAAACTTAAAGTTTGCTCTGGCTCTTAGACAGAAAATGACGGAAACTTCAGATTTTTTAAAAATCATAGCTCAGTGTGTTTTTAAAGTCTAAAAGAGTCTAAAGTTTCAAACTATTTCTGCTGTTCACTGCAGTTTTTCGAAACTGAGAACACCTTTCTGACTATCCGTACCTAAATTACCAAACGGTGCAGTTTTTTGTTGCTCTATTCTTTGCTTTTTTAACTCTAATAAACAGTTTCATCTATTTTACATGTCAAAATTTCAGCGGTGAAGATTTAGTAATTGAAAGAAAATGGCAGAAAAAATAACAAATTTTTGTTAAATTTATTGCTTGAAAACAAAACATTGCCATTTTTATGTCACGTGACCGTAAATTTTCTAATGTTAGATGAGAAATAGATAATTTCTATTCAGAAAACACGGAAAATTTGATTTATTTAACAATAAAAACTAAACTTCGATTGAATTTTAAATGTTACCTCAAAAAACATAACTTTTTGTTCGTCTAAATTAAGGCCGAGCCATTTGTTTTTTGATTGCGCAAAAAATAATTTGGGCCAACAATTTATTCAATTTTTCTTTTTGCTTAAGCCCAAATGACCGTCTTTTAATCTTTTTTACTGGATATTTTTAACCATTTTGATTTGTAGTAACTTGACAAAAAATGTGCTTTGCAATTCAGTCAATATTGTGCCAATTGTCATCGGAAGCATGGCGGGCGTAGCCGTACGCTTGTAACACCCCCAACATGAGATGGTACAGGGGCGGATATAGGAGGGGGCGGGGAGGGGGTTTCGAACGCCTCTCCTCCCCCCTCCCCCCTCTCAGGAATTCGACCCCCTGCCGACTCAAAGGGTCTCCCTTTGAACAAATTTGAGATATCCATTTTTGGCTGAAGGACTCAACATTTTTCTAAAGAAGCCTTCGGCACCAATATATACTAAATTTAAGGGGGAAAGGGTGCCGAAAAACGCGCTATTTTGGTAAAAAATTTCCAAAAAGTGCCTAAAAACGCCTTTTTGGCCGGTTTTTTCAAAAAAAAGGTCGAAAAGATTTGAAATCTGCCCCCCTCTCGAGAAAGTCCTAGATCCGCCCCTGAGATGGTATGTTCCGATTTCTACCCCTCCTGTTCAGTTGGAGAGTTGTCTGATTTCGTGATAAAAAATTAACTGGCTGTAAAATTGCTTTAATAGTAGAAAATAGTGACTTCGATTGTTGACCTCTTCTGCGATGACCTGGTCAAAAGAGTCTATTCGGCTTTGTATAATTAGTAGCGAAATAATAAAACAGACAGAAATGTTTAAAAAGCGAGCAATCTGCCAATTTTGACCAATTTTTGCATGCAATTTTTAATTGTTAGATGACCTTTTGGCCTTATGTCTGAAATTTTAGCCTTTGCATGCAAAAATTGTCTAAAAAAAGTCATTTGCTCTTTTTCATTAGTTTTGTCTGTTATAATTTTTTTGCAACTCTCTATATGTTGATTTTGATGCTAAATTTTCTCAATGGCCATTTTAGTAGCTTATTGTGTAATGCTAATTGACATACCTACTGTATTGTAATTGTTTTTCGAGAAATGAATGTTGATCTAGACCTTTTCTGTTTTCTGGTATGTAAATTTTATCCAGATATTTTATCTCATCAACCATTTTATTATGTATTTTATAGTAACTCTTTTGTTTTTTTTTGCGCGTAGGTGAGAATTTATTTTCAAAACTTGACCGTACAACAAATCTACCTGACGGGGACGATAACCTCGAAAACTTCCTAGCAAAGAAAATTTTAAGGCGGTTCCTTCTGATTAAAAAAATATATTTTCAAAGCTTGTTGACAATTATTCGAATAATGTTTAAATATTCCCATAGCCCTTGTCTAATCTCAAGTCTATTGCATGATTCACGACCGTCTCTAAATGAACTTCACAGATTTAAACATTGAACTCAGTGCCAAATTCAATGTCAAATTCAATGTCACATTCCTTCCATATCTGTTTCGCAAACTCAAGATGGCTGTAACATCGTAGAAATTTCTCAGATTCTTACCAAAAGGCTTGCTACGATTTCTCATTCTGAAATTCCGTCATTCAACGAGACCTACCCGTACAGGAGTTTCGTGTATAATAATCGATTATGTAGGAGTTTTTGAAATGGGGGGTGTGAAGGGGGGGGGGGGCGAACTGCGGGGGATGAGTGCTAAGGGGATTGGAATGTCGTCACTAAATTGGGGAGGCTTAGAATTCGAGTAGGCCGTGAAAATAGCAGAAATTATTGAAAGTTGAGCAAACAGATTTGCCAAAAATTATGGAGATTATAATTCATTATAACCAATCAGAATGGGCTTTAAATGGATTATTATCCATTATAATTGATTTTGAATGAATTGTATTTTTAAGGAAGTAATCGATTATAGTTACAATTTAATCGATTTCATGGTTTAAATTTGCAACAATCATGGGTTGTAATGACAATATTTTAGGCAATTTTTTAAAAATTTTAATCGCTTTTTATCCATGAAACTCCCGTGCGGGTACATAATACTAACTGGGTTGGTCTACCAGTAATAATCAGCAATGTTTCAGATTAAAACCATTAGTATGTTTTTTGCAGTTATGTTCTAGGACAAAAACAATGAAACAAGAAAAAATAGTATTGCTGCAATACTGAAAGAGTATTAATAAAGTACTGTTGCTTTTGTTTCAAAAATCAAAAATGTTGTCCTGGAACGGTACTGGATTTAATTTCAAAAATTCGATTTGATTTCAAAGTTTTGTTACGTGTCATTGCGATTGTAAAAACCATTGTTACAGCCAAAAATTATAGAATTTATGCTACAAACCACGAAAAAATGCGTTTATTTGCAGAAAAATAAATGGGTTAGAGTTGCGAAACAAAGGGTTTGAGCAAGTAAATTGGATTCAAAATGATGATATTTTGCATTTTCTACTACAAAAAGAAACTAATAGCTACCCAAGCTTTATACGACGAGGAACAAAAACAAGACTGGCTCGTAGATCAGAGATGAAATAATCGAAAAAAATTTCATCTTTTTTTTTAAATTATCAAGAAAATATTATATATTCACAATATATTATTAGCTAGATAAGAATTTATTTAGCGTCTTGCACACATACATCATAACGAATTGACTTGCCTCAATTCAAATTGGAACGCATTAATCCGCCACTTATGCGTGTTAAAAGAACGCAATATGTCACGTGTTCATTATAACAAAATTGCTAAAATTTTAAATAGCCCTAACTTTACAAAAAAGTCATAGTTGAAATATCTTTTTAAATTCGAGCTTAGGACGACAATATTGTTAAGATGGTAATAAAAATCACTCAAATTTTTTTTCTTAAAAAGTCAAAAATTGACCCAATAAAAATAACGGACAAAAAAAATTACGAGGCCAAATTGTGCGTTATGAGAATTGTAAACGTGTTCAGAATAAACGTCTTCATAAAATTTTAGAAAAAAATGTATTTTAAGCGATTAAAGTTTGCTTATAGTTTAATTATGCCATATCAATAGAAACCAATTTAATCGATTAAAATTAATTATAATGGATTACAATAATTATAGTTAATCTTTTTTTGTATTTTTTAAAAATAAAACTTCAAACAGTGCATTATATTCAAAACCTAACAGCTGGTTTTGGTTTAATGCATCTTACATCAGTTTAAACGACATTCTCGTAACTTTTTTAAGTTCTCATTTTTTTCCTGGTCTTATATAATCTTCTTCATCCATTTTACATCGCATGCCAACCCTCAGGCATACGACAACCTCGCATACCCCGCCCTCACGGTTACCCCCTCGCCGCCGCTTTATTTCCTCCTTAACAGCACCGCTTAGAACCCTCGGTTATCCCCCCTCCGTTTACACCTAGCTTGCCCTGCTAGCTTACCCCCCCAATCCCCGAGTAAACCCTCCTCTTGTGTAAAACCAGTCTTTAACAACACACACACACACACGCACACACACACATACACACACACACACACACCCTTTTCGCATTACTTGGAAGGGAACATTGCGTTTGTGGGGTCGGAGGGGGTGTGTAAGCACATAGGGAAAGCTGGGTGAATAAAAACCGCAGTGATGGGGTTTGTACATGTAAACTAATAGAGGAGGGATAGCCCAATTGGCAAAATAAAGTTTGCAATTGATTATCGAAAGTAAAAGATACAGTTGTGAAATAGATAATAGTTTTTGAACACCAGATAAGGGATTTTATTAACTAGTAAATCGTTTTTGATTGATTGTTTTTTTATCCTTCAATCTATCAATTTGAATGTTACCTAGATCTATTTTTTGATGTTTTTTAGTAGATAAAGTTTTTTAATTATCAACAGTTTTTCAACACAACTCATACAGACTTTATACAGATTACATACAGATTGTTTGTAAAAATACAGATAAAATACGTTTGTAAAATACGAGATAAAACACAGATTTTGTACAGCCCATATACAGCTTATTTACTGATTCTTTCGGCATTGCCAAAAATAAATAACACAATGAGTAAAACAAAAACAAAAAGACTGCTCGTATCAGGGCGAAGCCCTGAAAGTTCAGACTGCCTTTTACCGTTTATGGAGCAGTAATAACATAAACAACATAAAAAATTAAATGAAATAAAATATGTGAAAAACTTTTTTTCTAAAATTTGAAATTTTTCGATGAAAGTCATCCCCCCACACGCCATATAAAGTACAAAACAATAGATTTCGCTCCTTGTAACAAATCAATTTTGGCAAATAGGCTTCTTTCAACCAATTTGGAACGACTTCTAAGACGGATTAAATCTCCGCTTATGCGTTAATGGCGCGAATTATATCGCGCGTTAATTGTCCCAAATTGGTCAAAATGGCCAAAATGGCTATCTTTAAACCCTCACAACTTTACGAAAAATGATCACAGGGAAAATATCTTTTAAAATTTAAGCTCAGGACAACAATAGCTTTCGAATGATGCAAAAAAATTCCATCAAAAATGGCTAGTTAAAAAGTCGAAATTTGTCTGAAGAAAAAAAAAACCCACCCCGAGCACAAATATTCCGTTACTTTCGTATCGAAAGTCGGAACAAAAATAAATTGTATGCTTTTCTATTCATTTTTAATGCTGATGTTTGATCTGAAAAGAAACTATTGAAATCAGTAACAAACTAGTTTTTCACAGCAACACTATTTGTTCTTTGTTGATTTTTCAAATCATTTGTCGAATCTGTTGACAAGAAGCTAAATAAACTGATCTTAGAAATGGCATTTAAAGATTTTTTTAATAAAAATAGATTTTTTTAATAAAAATATTTTTTTTGTTTACCGCGGGAGCCTTTTGTTTTAAATAATTTGAGGAATCTCATGAAATTTACAGTTTGCGGTAAACAACTCACCTCAAGTTGTTTTAGCTCACTCAAACATTGAGAGAGGTTTCTTGGTACAAATCTATCTATAAATTAGATTTTTGAAGCTGAAGTTTTGATGTTGGATTTCAGAAATCATATTTTTTAAGCACAAAATCCTCTTTCTAGACAAAATATTCCGTATTTTGGACAATATAATCCTTTTTTTAGAGATTCTAGGGATTTTCTTACCACTAAAATTCAGAATTTCTATAGCAAAAAAAACTCATATTCTGGACATTATAATCCAATTTTGAGCTATAGTAATCATTATTAAGAACTGTATTGAATCCCTAATTTATCTTACTATTGTCTAATTGAAATACTTACAATCGAGTCTCAAAAGGAGAAAATTAGTATAAAAAGGATTTGAATTGATTGCAATCTTAGTTTTGCCAAAACGATTAGGTTTAAACTACTATTATACGTAAAAATGATTCGGTTCTGTTCTGATTTCATGAAGGTCATAAGTACTGCAGAAGTTTTTGACAGTTTTGCGGTTAATTTTACAAAAAATATAATTTAATAGGATTTTAAATTATCATGGTTTTTAGATAAATCATAATCCATTATCCTGGATTAAATGGAATATGTAAAAAAACTCATTATAATGACAACTTAATCGGTTTCTTGGTCTAATTTTGCAACCATAAAGAATTATAGTAAGCAAATTTTTCCACTTTTGCCGGCTTTTGTCCATGACACTCCGGTGTGAGCAAGCATAATTATAATTAAGTTTTGACTTTGTGTTTGATTACATATAATATAAAATAAAAAATATAAAATGCGTTTTTCTCAAAATGGGTTGACTTTCGACAAAAGTTAATCAGACAAAAAATGCTTACAATTTTAGTAGAAAAAATTTAGGGCAATCTGCATTGCGAAATTCGGGATAAAACATTTAACACTTAAAATGTATCATTTTTGGCTTTTTAGTTTATCAAAACTACGCCAAAACTACTTGGTCGATCACTGACATAATTAAATGAGATTGTACCATATAAATTCTGCTGAAATTCTGAGCTTTTTTTGTCTACATCAATTTTTCTCTAAAATCAACCAATTGATAATATTATTCATTTATTGCGTTTTGTCCGGATAATTTAAAACAGCACTGCATCATCCATCATCAGTTTTTTATGTTTGTAGCATCTTCCATATAGTGCCATAAAAATATTTCAGGCCGTTCATTACTTCTGTAATGTTTACTCAATTGCCGAGGCCAAATTCGACATCTTGATTACAAGCGCATCGCTCACCCTTGAGTCTTCTCCCGTCTCGACTGTAAATTATTTTGCGTAGCTGGTCCAATGTAAGCCTCTCTACTATTTATAATATTCAATATTTAATGTACACTTAAACTGAGTGTATCTCTCAATGCGACAATTTTTTTTATATCCGGAACACTAGCTCCAAGTTCTGCCAGACTGTTCTCTCAAAAAAATTCCAAAAAAATTCATCATGGACGTCCACTCTTATGTTTTTGTGGCTAATCTTTTTTGTCAGGACAAAATAATTTAACCATGAACGACATGAACATACTCTTTTGATTTTTTGGTTAAATTCGTTGTCTAAGACGAGATTAACTACAATTTATGCCTTTCATTTTGCTGAATCCCAAAAAATATTAACAGCCATGTGCGTGCGGGAGATTGAATCCCTAAATTATTTTTACTAATGTCTAATTGAAAAATTTACAATCGAGTCTCACAAGGAGAACGTTAGTATAAAAAGTTTTTGAATTGAATGCAATCTTAATTTTGCAAAGACATTTAGCTTTAAACTACTATTATACATAAAAATGATTCGGTTCTGTTCTGATTTTATGAAGATTGTCAGAACTGCAGAATTTTTTGAAAGTTTTCCGAATAATTTTACCAAAAATTTAATTTAATAGGAATTTAAATTATCATGGTTTTTAGATCAAACATAATCCATTACTCTGGATTAAATAGAATGTGTAAAAAAACTTATGATAATGACAACTTAATCGTTTCATGGTCTATTTTTGCAACAAAAATTAATTATTATTAGAGAATTTTTTCTATTTACCCGGCCTTTATCCATGACATTCTGGTAAGAGCAAGCAAAATTATAATTGAGATTTGACTTTGTGTTTGACTTCATGCTTCGATTGATTTGACTTTATGTCTTAACATTGAGTTCGGCTATAGCACCTCCTCGACTACGGACTGTCGGTCGAACTCTTACATGTCTTCGACCCGTCACGGGTGCATCATAAGTCGCAGACCTTGACCCGAGTTGCCACGGGCAGACCTTTTAAAGAAATCTTATGGTTCCTTCTCCGATGAAGTAACCTCAGATCTTACATAGTTTTCAATGCTGCTAAAATGCTGATTTGAATTATCCGGACAAAAATTATTTAAATTAATTGGAGCAAAAAATATAAAATGGGTTTTTCTCAAATTGGGTTGGTTTTAGACAAAAATTGATTAGACAAAAAATGCTAAGAATTGTAGCAGAAATAATATAGAGCAATCTGTATTGCAAAATTCTGGATAAAAAATTTTACCCTTAAAATGGATCATTTTTGACTTTTCAGTTGATCAAAGATACGCCAAAACTACTTGGTCGATCACTGACATAATTAAGTGAGATTGACCCATCGCTCAACCTTGAATCTTCTCCCGTCTCGACTTTAAAATATTTTGCGTAGCTGGTCCAATGTAAGCCTCTCTACTATTTATACTATTCAATTTTTAATAAACACTTAAATTGAGCGTATCTCTCAATGCGACAATTTTTTCTATATCCGGAACACTAGCTCCAAGTTCTGCCAGAATGTTCTCTCAAAATAAATTCAAAAAAAATTCATCATGGACGTCTACTCTTAGGTTTCTGCGGCTAAATTTTTTTGTCAGCACAAAATAATTTAATCATGAGCGGCATGAACGTACTCTTTTGATTTTTTGGTTAAATTATTTGTCTAAGACGATATTAACTACAATTTATGCCTTTCACTTTGCTGAATCCCAAATGATATTAACAGCCCTGTGCGCGCGGGAGATATGCAAAAGTTGAGAAGGTTAAATTTTCAACGAAATTTTCATTAAAAAAAGTTAGGTGGAGTTCCGATTTCTTGTGCAAGTAGCATAGAATGTATCATCTGTATTCACTTTTAGTATGATTGATTGGATGAGGTTTGAAATAGCGTACATCAATCGCTAAGAAAAACGAAACAGGCATCTAGATATATAAATCTGGCATTGAAAACAGTGTAGATCAGGGGAAGATCTAGGATTTTCTCGAGGGGGGCGGATTTTCAAAAAAAATTCGAAAGATTACGACTTTTTTCGAAAATTACGACCCTATTTTTTAGGACGTCCAATTGATTTTCCGAGCTCTCCTAATGCACTAAAAAGAAGCCGTTTTGAAAATATTTTTTGCACTCCGGTGTGAGCAAGCATAAATATAATTAAGTTTTGACTTTGTGTTTGACTTCATGCTTCTATTGATTTGACTTGATGTTTCAACATTAAGTTTGGCTATAGTGCCTCCTCAACTATGGATTGTCGGTCAAACTCTTACATGTCTTCGACCCGCCGTGGTTGCATCATAAATCGCAGACCTCGACCCGGGTTACCACGGGCAGACTTTTTGAAGAATGTTTACGGTTCCTTCTCCGATGAAGTAACATCAGATCTCAAATAGTTTTCAAGGCTGCTACAATGCTGATTTAAATTATCCGGACAAAAATTAATTAAATTATTTGGAGCAAAAAATATAAAATGCGTTTTTCTCAAAATGGGTTGACTTTCGACAAAAGTTAATCAGACAAAAAATGCTTACAATTTTAGTAGAAAAAATTTAGGGCAATCTGCATTGCGAAATTCGGGATAAAACATTTAACACTTAAAATGTATCATTTTTGGCTTTTTAGTTTATCAAAACTACGCCAAAACTACTTGGTCGATCACTGACATAATTAAATGAGATTGTACCATATAAATTCTGCTGAAATTCTGAGCTTTTTTTGTCTACATCAATTTTTCTCTAAAATCAACCAATTTGATAATATTATTCATTTATTGCGTTTTGTCCGGATAATTTAAAACAGCACTGTATCATCCATCATCAGTTTTTTGTGTTTGTAGCATCTTCCATATAGTGCCATAAAATAATTTGAGGCCGTTCATTACTTCTGAAATGTTTACTCAATTGCCGAGGCCAAATTCGACATCTTGATTACAAGCGCATCGCTCACCCTTGAGTCTTCTGCCGTCTCGACGGTAAAATATTTTGCGTAGCTGGTCCAATGTAAGCCTCTCTACTATTTATAATATTCAATATTTAATGTACACTTAAACTGAGTGTATCTCTCAATGCGACAATTTTTTTTATATCCGGAACACTAGCTCCAAGTTCTGCCAGAATGTTCTTTCAAAATAAATTCAAAAAAAATTCATCATGGACGTCCACTCTTATGTTTCTGTGGCTAATTTTTTTTGTCAGGACAAAATAATTTAATCATGAACGACATGAACGTACTCTTTTGATTTTTTGGTTAAATTCGTTGTCTAAGACGAGATTAACTACAATTTATGCCTTTCATTTTGCTGAATCCCAAAAAATATTAACAGCCATGTGCGTGCGGGAGATTGAATCCCTAAATTATTTTTACTAATGTCTAATTGAAAAATTTACAATCGAGTCTCACAAGGAGAACGTTAGTATAAAAAGTTTTTGAATTGAATGCAATCTTAACTTTGCAAAGACATTTAGCTTTAAACTACTATTATACATAAAAATGATTCGGTTCTGTTCTGATTTTATGAAGGTTGTCAGAACTGCAGAATTTTTTGAAAGTTTTCCGAATAATTTTACCAAAAATTTAATTTAATAGGAATTTAAATTATCATGGTTTTTAGATCAAACATAATCCATTACTCTGGATTAAATAGAATGTGTAAAAAAACTTATGATAATGACAACTTAATCGTTTCATGGTCTATTTTTGCAACAAAAATTAATTATTATTAGAGAATTTTTTCTATTTACCCGGCCTTTATCGATGACATTCTGGTAAGAGCAAGCAAAATTATAATTGAGATTTGACTTTGTGTTTGACTTCATGCTTCGATTGATTTGACTTTATGTCTTAACATTGAGTTCGGCTATAGCACCTCCTCGACTACGGACTGTCGGTCGAACTCTTACATGTCTTCGACCCGTCACGGGTGCATCATAAGTCGCAGACCTTGACCCGAGTTGCCACGGGCAGACCTTTTAAGGAAATCTTATGGTTCCTTCTCCGATGAAGTAACCTCAGATCTTACATAGTTTTCAATGCTGCTAAAATGCTGATTTGAATTATCCGGACAAAAATTATTTAAATTAATTGGAGCAAAAAATATAAAACGGGTTTTTCTCAAATTGGGTTGGTTTTAGACAAAAATTGATTAGACAAAAAATGCTAAGAATTGTAGCAGAAATAATATAGAGCAATCTGTATTGCAAAATTCTGGATAAAAAATTTTACCCTTAAAATGGATCATTTTTGACTTTTCAGTTGATCAAAGATACGCCAAAACTACTTGGTCGATCACTGACATAATTAAGTGAGATTGACCCATCGCTCAACCTTGAATCTTCTCCCGTCTCGACTTTAAAATATTTTGCGTAGCTGGTCCAATGTAAGCCTCTCTACTATTTATACTATTCAATTTTTAATAAACACTTAAATTGAGCGTATCTCTCAATGCGACAATTTTTTTATATCCGGAACACTAGCTCCAAGTTCTGCCAGAATGTTCTCTCAAAATAAATTCAAAAAAAATTCATCATGGACGTCTACTCTTAGGTTTCTGCGGCTAAATTTTTTTGTCAGCACAAAATAATTTAATCATGAGCGGCATGAACGTACTCTTTTGATTTTTTGGTTAAATTATTTGTCTAAGACGATATTAACTACAATTTATGCCTTTCACTTTGCTGAATCCCAAATGATATTAACAGCCCTGTGCGCGCGGGAGATATGCAAAAGTTGAGAAGGTTAAATTTTCAACGAAATTTTCATTAAAAAAAGTTAGGTGGAGTTCCGATTTCTTGTGCAAGTAGCATAGAATGTATCATCTGTATTCACTTTCAGTATGATTGATTGGATGAGGTTTGAAATAGCGTACATCAATCGCTAAGAAAAACGAAACAGGCATCTAGATATATAAATCTGGCATTGAAAACAGTGTAGATCAGGGGAAGATCTAGGATTTTCTCGAGGGGGGCGGATTTTCAAAAAAAATTCGAAAGATTACGACTCTTTTCGAAAATTACGACCCTATTTTTTAGGACGTCCAATTGATTTTCCGAGCTCTCCTAATGCACTAAAAAGAAGCCGTTTTGAAAATATTTTTTGCACTCCGGTGTGAGCAAGCATAAATATAATTAAGTTTTGTTTTTGTGTTTGACTTCATGCTTCGATTGATTTGACTTGATGTTTCAACATTAAGTTTGGCTATAGTGCCTCCTCGGCTATGGATTGTCCATCGAACTCTTACATGTCTTCGACCCGCCGCGGTTGCATCATAAATCGCAGACCTCGACCCGGGTTACCACGGGCAGACTTTTTGAAGAATGTTTACGGTTCCTTCTCCGATGAAGTAACATCAGATCTCAAATAGTTTTCAAGGCTGCTACAATGCTGATTTAAATTATCCGGACAAAAATTAATTAAATTATTTGGAGCAAAAAATATAAAATGCGTTTTTATCAAAATGGGTTGACTTTCGACAAAAATTAATCAGACAAAAAATGCTTACAATTTTAGCAGAAAAAATTTAGGGCAATCTGCATTGCGATATTTGGGATAAAACATTTAACACTTAAAATGTATCATTTTTGGCTTTTTAGTTTATCAAAACTACGCCAAAACTACTTGGTCGATCACTGACATAATTAAATGAGATTGTACCATATAAATTCTGCTGAAATTCTGAGCTTTTTTTGTCTACATCAATTTTTCACTAAAATCAACCAATTTGATAATCATATTCATTTATTGCGTTTTGTCCGGATAATTTAAAACAGCACTGCATCATCCATCATCAGTTTTTTATGTTTGTAGCATCTTTCATATAGTGCCATAAATCAATTTGAGGCCGTTCATTACTTCTGTAATGATTACTCAATTGCCGAGGCCAAATTCGACATCTTGATTACAAGCGCATCACTCACCCTTGAGTCTTCTTCCGTCTCGACTGTAAAATATGTTGCGTAATTGGTCCAATGTAAGCATCTCTACTATTTATAAAATTCAATATTTAATGTACACTTAAATTGAGTGTATCTCTCAATGCGAAAATTTTTTTATATCCGGAACACTAGCTCCAAGTTCTGCCAGAATGTTTTCTCAACAAAATTCCAACAAAATTCATCATGGACGTCCACTCTTATGTTTCTGTGGCTAATCTTTTTTGTCAGGACAAAATAATTTAACCATGAACGACATGAACGTACTCTTTTGATTTTTTGGTTAAATTCGTTGTCTAAGACGAGATTAACTACAATTTTTGCCTTTCATTTTGCTGAATTCCAAAATATTAACAGCTATGTGCGTGCGGGAAATTGAATCGCTAAATTATTTTTTACTAATGTCTAATTGAAAAATTTACAATCGAGTCTCAGAAGGAGAAAGTTAGTATAAAAAGTATTTGAATTGAATGCAATCTTAGTTTTGCAAAGACATTCAGCTTTAAACTACTATTATACATAAAAATGATTCGGTTCTGTTCTGATTTCATGAAAATTGTCAGTACTGCAGAATTTTTTGAAAGTGTTGCGAATAATTTCACCAAAAATAAAATTTAATAGGAATTTAAATTATCATGGTTTTTAGATCAAACATAATCCATTACCCTGGATTTAATGAAATATGTAAAAAAACGAATGATAATGACAACTTAATCGGTTTCATGGTCTAATTTTGCAACAAAAATTAATTATTATTAAAAAAAAATTCTATTTACTCGGCCTTTATCCATGACATTCTGGTGTGAGCGAGCAAAATTATAATTGAGTTTTGACTTTGTGTTTGATTTCATGCTTCGATTGATTTGACTTGATGTTTCAACATTAAGTTTGGCTATAGTGCCTCCTCGACCATGTATTGTCGGTCGAACTCTTACATGTCTTCGACCCGCCGCGGTTGCATCATAAATCGCAGACCTCGACCCGAGTTGCCACGGGCAGACTTTTTGAAGAATGTTTACGGTTCCTTCTCCAATGAAGTAACATCAGATCTCAAATAGTTTTCAAGGCTGCTACAATGCTGATTTAAATTATCCGGACAAAAATTGATTAAATTATTCGGAGCAAAAAATATAAAATGCGTTTTTCTCAAAATAGGTTGACTTTCGACAAAAGTTGATCAGACAAAAAATGCTTACAATTTTAGCAGAAAAAATTTAGGGCAATCTGCATTGCGAAATTAGGGATAAAACAATCAACACTTAAAATGTATAATTTTTGGCTTTTTAATTTATCAAAACTACGCCAAAGCTACTTGGTCAATCAGTGACATAATTAAATGAGATTGTACCATATTAATTCTGCTGAAATTCTGAGCTTTTTTTGTCTACATCAATTTTTCTCTAAAGTCAACCAATTTGATAATATTATTCATTTATTGCGTTTTGTCCGGATAATTTAAAACAGCACTGTATCATCCATCATCAGTTTTTTGTGTTTGTAGCATCTTCCATATAGTGCCATAAAATAATTTGAGGCCGTTCATTACTTCTGAAATGTTTACTCAATTGCCGAGGCCAAATTCGACATCTTGATTACAAGCGCATCGCTCACCCTTGAGTCTTCTGCCGTCTCGACGGTAAAATATTTTGCGTAGCTGGTCCAATGTAAGCCTCTCTACTATTTATAATATTCAATATTTAATGTACACTAAAATTGAGTGTATCTCTCAATGCGACAATTTTTTTTATATCCGGAACACTAGCTCCAAGTTCTGCCAGACTGTTCTCTCAAAAAAATTCCAAAAAAATTCATCATGGACGTCCACTCTTATGTTTTTGTGGCTAATCTTTTTTGTCAGGACAAAATAATTTAACCATGAACGACATGAACGTACTTTTTTGATTTTTTGGTTAAATTCGTTGTCTAAGACGAGATTAACTACAATTAATGCCTTTCATTTTGCTGAATCCCGAAACATATTAACAGCCATGTGCGTGCGGGAGATTGAATTCCTTTATTTTTTTTACTAATGTCTAATTGAAAAATTTACAATCGAGTCTCAGAAGGAGAAAGTTAGTACAAAAAGTATTTGAATTGAATGCAATCTTAGTTTTGCAAAGATATTTAGCTTTAAACTACTATTATACATAAAAATGATTCGGTTCTGTTCTGATTTCATGAAAGTTGTCAGTACTGCAGAATTTTTTGAAAGTTTTGCGAATAATTTCACCAAAAATATAATTTAATAGGAATTTAAATTATCATGGTTTTTAGATCGAACATAATCCATACTGGATTTAATGGAATATGTAAAAAAACTGATGATAATGACAACTTAATCGGTTTCATGGTCTATTTTTGCAACAAAAATTAATTATTATTAAAAAAATTTTCTATTTACTCGGCCATTATCCATGACATTCTGGTGTGAGCGAGCAAAATTATAATTGAGATTTGACTTTGTGTTTGACTTCATGCTTCGATTGATTTGACTTGATGTTTCAACATTAAGTTTGGCTATAGTGCTTCCTCGACTATGTATTGTCGGTCGAACTCTTACATGTCTTCGACCCGCCGCGGTTGCATCATAAATTGCAGACCTCGACCCGGGTTAACACGGGCAGACTTTTTGAAGAATGTTTACGGTTCCTTCTCCGATGAAGTTACATCAGATCTCAAATAGTTTTCAATGCTGCTAAAATGCTGATTTAAATTATCCGGACAAAAATTATTTAAATTATTCGGAGCAAAAAATATAAAACGCGTTTTTCTGAAATTGGGTTGGTTTTAGACAAAAATTGATCAGACAAAAAATGCTAAGAATTGTAGCAGAAATAATATAGAGTAATCTGTATTGCAAAATTCTGGATAAAAATTGTTACCATTAAAATGGATCATTTTTGACTTTTCAGTTGATCAAAACTACGCCTAACTACTTGGTCGATCACTGACATAACTAAGTGAGATTGACCCATCGCTCAACCTTGAATCTTCTCCCGTCTCGACTTTAAAATATTTTGCGTAGCTGGTCCAATGTAAGCCTCTCTAATATTTATACTATTCAATTTTTAATAAACACTTAAATTGAGCGTATCTCTCAATGGGACAATTTTTTTTATATCGGGAACACTAGCTCCAAGTTCTGCCAGAATGATCTCTCTAAATAAATTCAAAAAGAATTCATCATGGACGTCCACTCTTATTTGTCTGTGGCTAATTTTTTTTTGTTAGGACAAAATAATTTAATCATGAGCGGCATGAACGTAAACTTTTGATTTTTTGGTTAAATTATTTGTCTAAGACGAAATTAACTACAATTTATGCCTTTCACTTTGCTGAATCCCAAATTATATTAACAGCCCTGTGCGCGCGGGAGATATGCAAAAGTTGAGAAGGTTAAATTTTCAACGAAATTTTTATTTAAAAAAAAATTAGGTGGAGTTCCCGCTTCTTGTGCAAGTAGCATAGAATGTATCACCTGTGTTCACTTTCAGTATGATTGATTGGTTGAGGTTTGAAATAGCGTACATCAATTGCTGAGAAAAACGAAACAGGCATCTAGATATATAAATCTGGCATTGAAAACAGTGTAGATCAGGGGCAGATCTAGGATTTTCTCGAGGGGGCGAATTTTCAAAAAAAATTCGAAAATTTACGACTCTTTTCAAAAATTACGACCCTATTTTTTAGGACGACCCAATTGATTTTCCGAGCTCTCCTAATGCACTAAAAAAAAGCCGTTTTGAAAAAAATTTTTGCCCTCCGGTGTGAGCAAGCATAAATATAATTAAGTTTTGACTTTGTGTTTGACTTCATGCTTCTATTGATTTGACTTGATCTTTCAACATTAAGTTTGGCTATAGTGCCTCCTCAACTATGGATTGTCGGTCAAACTCTTACTTGTCTTCGATCCGCCGCGGTTGCATCATAAATCGCAGACCTCGACCCGGGTTACCACGGGCAGACTTTTTGAAGAATGTTTTACGGTTCCTTCTCCGATGAAGTAACATCAGATCTCAAATAGTTTTCAAGGCTGCTACAAAGTTGATTTAAATTAACCGGACGAAAATTGATTAAATTATTCGGAGCAAAAAATATAAAATGCAATTTTCTCAAAATGGGTTGACTTTCGACAAAAGTTATTCAGACAAAAAATGCTTACAATTTTAGCAGAAAAAATTTAGGGCAATCTGCATTGCGATTTTCGGGATAAATTATTTAACACTTAAAATGTATCATTTTTGGCTTTTTAGATTATCAAAACTACGCCAAAACTACTTGGTCGATCACTGACATAATTAAATGAGATTGTACCATATTAATTCTGCTGAAATTCTAAGCTTTTTTGTCTACATCAATTTTTCTCTAAAGCCAACCAATTTGATAATATTATTCATTTATTGCGTTTTGACCGGATACTTTAAGACAGCACTGCATCATCCATTGTCAGTTTTTTGTGTTTGTAGCATCTTCCATATTGTGCCATAAAATAATTTGAGGCCATTCATTACTTCTGTAATGTTTACTCAATTGCCGAGGCCAAATTTGACATCTTGATTACAAGCGCATCGCTCACCCTTGAGTCTTCTCCCGTCTGGACTGTAAAATTTTTTGCGTAATTGGTCCAATTTAAGCCTCTCTACTATTTATAAAATTGAATATTTAATGTACACTTAAATTGAGTGTATCTCTCAATGCGACAATTTTTTTTATATCCGGAACACTAGCTCCAAGTTCTGCCAGACTGTTCTCTCAAAAAAATTCCAAAAAAATTCATCATGGACGTCCACTCTTATGTTTTTGTGGCTAATCTTTTTTGTCAGGACAAAATAATTTAACCATGAACGACATGAACGTACTCTTTTGATTTTTTGGTTAAATTCGTTGTCTAAGACGAGATTAACTACAATTATTGCCTTTCATTTTGCTGAATCCCAAAACATATTAACAGCCATGTGCGTGCGGGAGATTGAATTCCTTTCTTTTTTTTTACTACTGTCTAATTGAAAAATTTACAATCGAGTCTCAGAAGGAGAAAGTTAGTATAAAAAGTATTTGAATTGAATGCACTCTTAGTTTTGCAAAGATATTTAGCTTTAAACTACTATTATACATAACAAGGATTCGGTTCTGTTCTGATTTTATGAAAGTTGCCAGTACTGCAGAATTTTTTGAAAGTTTTGCGTATAATTTCACCAAAAATAAAAATTAATAGGAATTTAAATTATCATGGTTTTTAGATCAAACATAATCCATTACCCTGGATTTAATGAAATATGTTAAAAAACGTATGATAATGACAACTTAATCGGTTTCATGGTCTAATTTTGCAACAAAAATTAATTATTATTAAAAAAATTTTCTATTTACTCGGCCTTTATCCATGACATTCTGGTGTGAGCGAGCAAAATTATAATTGAGTTTTGACTTTGTGTTTGACTTCATGCTTCGATTGATTTGACTTGATGTTTCAACATTAAGTTTGGCTATAGTGCCTCCTCGACCATGTATTGTCGGTCGAACTCTTACATGTCTTCGACCCGCCGCGGTTGCATCATAAATCGCAGACCTCGACCCGAGTTGCCACGGGCAGACTTTTTGAAGAATGTTTACGGTTCCTTCTCCAATGAAGTAACATCAGATCTCAAATAGTTTTCAAGGCTGCTACAATGCTGATTTAAATTATCCGGACAAAAATTGATTAAATTATTCGGAGCAAAAAATATAAAATGCGTTTTTCTCAAAATAGGTTGACTTTCGACAAAAGTTGATCAGACAAAAAATGCTTACAATTTTAGCAGAAAAAATTTAGGGCAATCTGCATTGCGAAATTAGGGATAAAACAATTAACACTTAAAATGTAAAATTTTTGGCTTTTTAATTTATCAAAACTACGCCAAAGCTACTTGGTCAATCACTGACATAATTAAATGAGATTGTACCATATTAATTCTGCTGAAATTCTGAGCTTTTTTTGTCTACATCAATTTTTCTCTAAAGTCAACCAATTTGATAATATTATTCATTTATTGCGTTTTGTCCGGATAATTTAAAACAGCACTGTATCATCCATCATCAGTTTTTTGTGTTTGTAGCATCTTCCATATAGTGCCATAAAATAATTTGAGGCCGTTCATTACTTCTGAAATGTTTACTCAATTGCCGAGGCCAAATTCGACATCTTGATTACAAGCGCATCGCTCACCCTTGAGTCTTCTGCCGTCTCGACGGTAAAATATTTTGCGTAGCTGGTCCAATGTAAGCCTCTCTACTATTTATAATATTCAATATTTAATGTACACTTAAATTGAGTGTATCTCTCAATGCGACAATTTTTTTATATCCGGAACACTAGCTCCAAGTTCTGCCAGAATGTTCTCTCAAAATAAATAAAAAAAAAATTCATCATGGACGTCCACTCTTATGTTTTTGTGGCTAATTTTTTTTGCCAGGACAAAATAATTTAATCATGAACGACATGAACGTCCTCTTTTGATTTTTTGGTTAAATTATTTGTCTAAGACGAGATTAACTACAATTTATGCCTTTCACATTGCTGAATCCCAAATGAGATTAACAGCCCGCCCCTCCCCTAAATTCGCCCCTGGTGTAGATAGAGAAAAAGTCCATTTTCTTGAAATTGTCGTAAGTTATGATTAGTGTAAGGAGCAAAACGCTGAGACGGTTTTTATCGGTCATTCACATGTCGCAATTGGAAGATCAAATGGACTCCTTCTGACTTTCTTGGTGGTACCTGATTTAAAGAAGAAACAAAAAGTCCAAAAAAGAGTTTTCAAAGAATTCTTCAAATACTTGATGAAAACTTGCATAAGCACTAAAAGTTGTACGCCATGGTTTGCCAAAGTTTGCCGAGAGTAGAAAACTGTTCAAAAACCAAGCTTTATTTGAAACACAAGCTCGCACAATATGGACTTCAAGTTTTTTTTCATTTCAGTTATGTTGAAAAAATATTCTCAAAAAATGATTGACGTTGCCTACAGCATTTTAACAATAACAATCTTCTATTTTCGATAGTCTCGTCAAAGTCACGGATCATTTTCCATTTCAATCGTTCAGTACTTTTATTGAGGGGATTGTTGACGGGGGGAGGGGCGAGGGGGTTGGTAAATGGATATTGGTATGGTGGAAGTGGTTAAGTCTAGAGTTGAGTTGAATTGAAAGAGATTGAAAAGAGAGAAGGGTAGAATGACATATTAATTCTCTGATTTGAGACGGATATGCCATTCAATCTTGAGTGGTGACAATAGCCCCTAGAAATTAAAGTACTCTTTCATTAAACAATCCATCCCCCCACCCACCACTTCAACCGCTGTCTCGAAAAGCCGAATACACATCCATCAATACCTTCCAGAGTATAATTCAAAATAAAATTACCCCAGAAATTTGATTCTAGAGAGTACGAAATTGAAAAAAAAAATATTTCAAAATTTGAAAAACACTTTTTAAGAAAAGAATGTCTCCAAAATTGTTTCCTAAAGTTATTATTTTAAACCTCATCATATTTGAGATTTGAGATTCTGTCAAAGTTTTCTTCTAAGTGGCGAGTATGCCAGCTGAGATTGAGATCCATGACCTATTGTATGTTTCCCATTCATAGAATAGCAATAGATCGGTCGGGTAGTTCAACTGACACCTTTTCAAAAGAGACTCCGCTTTAATCAGCACAACTTACCCTTTTAGTGCCCCGAAGAAGGCACCGGCTGAAAAGAAAGAGAAGGAAGGCTGAAAAGATATATGCTGATATTTATTCAGCGCCCGAGGCCTATTTGCTACCCTTACCCAGATTCCTTTGTTAGAAATAGATGGGGGTTGAATCCTAACCCTGATGGTGTATCAAGTGAGATATCAATCAAACATTATCCAGGTTAAAATCAACATCCAATTTTTCATGTTCAGATATTTAATCAACACAACTTAAAACTTGAGAAAAACAATATAAGATCAAAGTCCACTAATTTTTAAAGCTCAAGCCAACCAATTCAGGAAAAAACACTATATTAAGTTTCAATAAGTTTTAAACACGATTTTCCAAGAGAACGCGCGTTTGAAACAGATTAGTTTCATACTTATGTGTGGTTAGCCGATTCGGGGCGTTTGATTTTTTTCGACCGAGGTGAGCATAAAGTGGTTCACCTTCTTGAGCTAAAAAACATGAACTGTTTTTTATGTCGTAATATAAATCAGTTGACCATATTGTTGGGTTAAGCATACCTCGACTATTAATCTGGCTTAGAGAAACCATTAATTAAGAGGAAACAAACTAATAGTTTTTTGCTACAATCTCATATCCCCACTGTTATCTAACAAACATCTTACAAGGAAGTACTGATATAAATTACGTACAGCAAATAAAGATACGAAAATATGAATTTCACCAAAACCAAATCTTTTAAAATCTTGTAAAAATGTAAAACTACTCTAGTATTTTATAGATTATTGCTTCATTTTATTCCAATTTTGAAGAAAAAAAATCACTTAAATTTTAATTTTGATTAGCTGCACTTGAAAACAGCAAGTCCGCGTAACTTGATGTAATTTACACACGATATAATGCATGCGTTTCTATAACAAGCGTAGATGGCAATTTAAATCATTCCAAGATGATTTAAGGCCAGCAATTTAAAATAAACTAGCGTGTAACGCACCTCCGGAGCTTCGAATTTTTTCGAAAACTCATTAAAAACCGCATATATTGGAACCAAGATCTGCAACCTTTTAGTGTACTGTGACTGCACCCAATTACAGGCGGTTGGCATTTTTCCAATTTTATAAAAAAAAATTCTGTTCCAATTTTGAAAAACCATAAAAACGTCATCTCAAAAAATTAATGGGGCTCTGAAAAAATTTGGCGGCCAGATTTGCAACCACTCAGAGTTCCTGAGAGCACCCTAGTATAGGGTTGGGAATTTAAAGTTTCGTGAGTTTGGTTAAACCTGAGTTTCCCGAAAAAAATTGAAAAAAATCTTAATAAAATTCACATCTCCGATTTGAGCATTGATGTTTAGAAGCAAGATTTGCGACGCCTGGTTGTACGCTGATAAGAAAGTTGTCTCTTCATCAAGTTAGTACTTTCAAATTTTGTGAATTATTTTGTAGATAATTCCTTTGAGAAATTTTGAAAAAATCAAAAATATGTCACATCTCGGAAACCTAAATCGAAACTCACTTGAGCAGTGGAATTTTGCAAGATTTGCAACCCTTAGAATTCTTTGACAGCACCCAAATACAGGTTTGTGAATTTCAAATTTTGAAAAAAAATTAAGTTTTCTGAAAACATTTGGAAAAATCACAAAAAAAGTCATATCACGAAAAGTGCAAGGATTTGAACAGTCATATTTGAAGGCAAGATTCAAACTTCCTGAGAGCACCATGACAGCTCCCAACTACAGGGTTGGGAATTCAAAATTTTGAAAGAAAAATAATAACTTAAGTTTTCTGAAATTTTTTGAAAAAATCACAAAAAACTTCATATCTCGAAACTGCATTTGAGCCGTCGATTTTGGAGGCAAGATTCGCAATCCTTGAGAGTACTCTGAAATTACCCCTCTACCGGGTTGGGATCTTCAATTATTGTAAACTATTTTGTAATTTGAGTTTTCTGAAAGTTTTTGAAAAAATCACAAAAATCATCATATCTGGTAAACTAAAAGGATTTGGGCTTTCAAATTTGGAGACCAAACTCGCAAGCTCTTGAGGAACCCGGACAGCATCCCACAAGTGGGCTACCTTTTTTTAATTTTTGCAATATACGATATGGCTTAAACGTGAAAAAATTCTTTCGTTAGAAATGCAAAAATAATACGTTGAAAAAGCTTAAACATGGCGAGATAGTGAAGATCGCATTTAAATATATAATAGATAGATTTCTGCCTGAAAGCTTGGATTTTGCATGCAAAAAATTGTCTGAAGTTTGTCATTTGCTCTGTTTACATAATTTGTCTGTTCCACTTTTTTGCAACTTTCTATTTGTTGGCTTTGATGTTAAATTTTCTCAATGGTCATTTTCAGTAGTTAAGATTGTAATGCTAAAGTAAATGACTGAGCCAAATTAATTGTTACAACTTTGAACAAAGTGCGGAATTCTATGCTTGGTGTGGTTTTTGTTCCGACTTTCGAAAAAAAAAACGAAATACTTATGCTCGGTGTGATTTTTTTATTCAGTAAATTTTCGTCGATCGAAATAAAAGTTTTCAACAATATTTTTTCATAAATATTTTTGAAGATGTTGACTTCCTGAGTTCAGATTTAAAAAGATAATTTACCTCTGATTATTTTTGTGAAGTTCTGGGGCTTAGGCCCTGATCTGGACTAAATTAAGCACGCTTTGAAGAATTTATTCATATTGCTGAGAGCGTAACGCAAAATAGTTATGCTTGGAAAATTATCCCGCATAGCAAAATTGTTCAAAATTGAACTGATCGGTCGTATTATTTTCGTACTAGTCATTAAAGAATAGTATTCAAGAAAATTCTAGCGGCTGAAGTTCTTTTCATTCTGAAAAAGGTGTCTAAAAATAGAAACTGTTTTTATCCTAAATTTGGGTAAAATTACCAGCCAATAGAGTTAGAACGGACCATCAATAAAATTTAAAAATATGTTTTATAATTTAATCTAAAAAAACAAAAAAGTTTGGAAAAATATAATCCAAAAAATAGCAAAGCTGCTATGTAACTGCATTACATAATTGAGCGATTGCTGGTGATTGACGTAATAAAAAGTTTTAGGCTTTCATTTGAATGATTTTATTACACCACGCAGAAAAAATGAGAATTTGAAAGAAAAAAATTGCCAGAAAATTTTTTTTGCTGGTTGTTGTTTTTTGCTAATCGTTGTTTGGAACAGATTTGGTTAAAAAACAGGTTTAACAAAACAAAAACTTAACAGAAAAAAAATGTTTCGGATGTTTTGTAATACTGAAATTTTTGATACCTTGTTTTTGAAAAGATTTTTCTTACATTGTATTGTATAGCGGTCTTGCGACTTATCAGGGCTTATTTTGTAAACTCTTCTAGCAACATCAGCAATTAGATTCAGATTGAATTTTTTATTTTTTTTTGTTCCGACCATTGAAAATTGAGAGGAAATTTGAGTATTCGGGTGTGTTTTTTGTTTTTCCTTTTGTTTTGCACGCAAAGTCAGGCTCTACAAGAAATCATCGGACTGGGTTGAGTGATATATCATAACAAAACCTTTGACTGGTAACTAGTTCAAAAAACTCAAAAAACTGCATACTGTAAAAAAAAATTTTGCTTTATTTTTTTTTTCATTTTTCAAATATTTTTTCTAAAAAAACGGTTTTTAAGTGGTTTATTTTACTATAACTGTCCATCATGCTCAATCTCTTGTTCTGGTGCTCTCAATTTTTTTTGTTCTGCTGCTTTCATCACACCAGACCGAAAAAAAAACAACAATAGTTTGAAAAATGTTTGTTGTACTTTTTTAATGACTTTGGTCGTAACATTCTGTGCCATTTGCACAGCAACCAGATATCCGTGTTTAGTGATATATATAATCAAAACCTTTCAGTCGTGATTCAAAAAAAACAATGTTGTTTTTTTCAAAGTGTCGAGAGAAACTGCATGAGAATGTTTGAGTTTTTTTCTAAGTTTCAAGCCAGCAAACTCATTATAGAAGAATAATCGATGAACGATTTTTTATAGCCATGAACCATGAAAAAGGAGTGTTACTCAATAAAAGTTTTTACCTGTTTTTTTTAAGCCAGCTAACTTCAAAAATTCAGAACAAAGTCGGTTGAAAAATTTGCTTGTTTTTGTCGTCATATTTTGACAAAAAAACTGTTGTACAGTTTGCCTATGTTACTATGCTAGTCGAGAAACAGCAGCAATTAGATTCAGAAGGAATTTTTTCTTTTTGTTGTTCCGACTAATGAAAATGGGGAGGAACTTTGAGTATTCGGGTGTTTTTTTTTCTTTTTGTTTTCCACGAAAAATCAGGCACCAGAAGAAATCATCGGACTGCGTTGAGTGATATATCATTATAAAACCTTTACAGGGTAATTCATTCAATAAGTTTTCAAAAAACTGCAAATTTGCATGATTTTTTTTCATTTTTTCAATATTTTTTCTAAAGAAATGGTTTTCAATTTGCTTATTTTACTATAATTGTCCATCATGCCTAATCTTCAATTTTTTTGTTCTGCTGCTTTTATCACACCAGGCCGAAAAAAACGACATTAGTTTGAAACATTTTTGTTATGTTTTTTTTCAAAAATTTGGTCGGAATATTCTGTGCCAATTGCAGAGTAACCGGCTATCCTTGTTTAGTTTTTGTCATTTTCAATGTGATTTGTGAAAATATTTGTCAAATTAAAATTGTTTTGACGCCTTGTCTGACTGCCTAGATTTTCAAATTATATTGATTTTCTCAAAGTGTACACTAAACTTTTTCCCTGTCTTGCCCCTATCATGTGTTCAATATTTGGATTTTTGTTTAAAAACTTTCAAGTATACTTGTTTGAAGAGCAAGAACTGGAACAAAAAAAAACAAAAAACCCGCAGATGAACTTTCTCCGACTCTGGCCCTTTGAAAAACTAGTTCATATTAGACTCACATACGATCTGAAAATTTTTTGAGACGATTGAAAATCTATTGTGAAAATAAAAAAGTAACTTTGTTTGTGGAATTTGTTTGTCTACAAACTGAGAAGCATAGAATGGCAAAGTTGGAGCTTGCTTAGACAAAATTTAATTGCACTGCAACCCGAAGGTTTTGTTAGACATCTTTTTTGAGACTCAATTTTTGACGATCGATGTGAAAAATGTGCACCGATTGAAAGCTCAATTTTTGTTCTAGTTTTTTTAAAGCTTGCTAAGAAAATTTAATGTTGATTTTTTTTCAAATTGGTTCTTGGCGTGTTTAAAAAAATAGCGATGAAATGAGCGCCTCATAGATGTATTTAAGGGCAGTTTGATGGCTTGTAACAATTGGCAAAATTGAAAAAACCTAAAACCCTGAAAATTTAGTTCTACACAAGTGAAATTAGTTTTTGGTGTTTTATAGCGCCATTTTCAAACGTTTTTTCTATAATTTATAAAAGTTTTTGTCAAATTTAAAAAAACTAGTGCAATTTATTTATTTCAGCATGACTGTACAATGTTCCTAAATACATAGCAGTGCAGAAAAAACTACTTTACTTAAAAATTTTTTTTTTCTATTTTTTTTGTTTTAACTATGGACGGATCATTCTGTGCTACTTGCGAAGTAAGTGGCAATCCATTTTAAATATATTTTTTTCAAAGTCAGACAAAAATGATGTATAAATTTAAAGCCTTTTCATTCGTCAGTTTAATTATATTACCAGTTTTTCAAAAACGGTCTTTTTGTCTAGAAAACTGGTTTGAATTTTTTGGGTTTTTGCTCAATTTTCAGCGATAAAAGCGAGCAAGCAGTCTCATTATAAAAATTTAATCCATGAAATTTTTCTAAACACTGAAATGTTAGTTCGCTGAAGTAAAGTTTTTATGATGACTGCCTATTTAACTATGACTGTCGAGAAAGCCTAAGCTCTAGGCTTTCGTTCAGTTCCTTTTTTGACCCCAGGCACAAAAAGGACAAATTTGAATTTAAAAAATTGCTAGCGTTTTTTCTATGATTTTGGTCGGAACATTCTGTGCTAGTTGCACAACAACCGGATGTCCTAGTTTCGATCGGATTTGTTTAAATACGTAGGTCCAACGACCCAAAATTATATAAGAAAAAACTATCTATGAAAACCTGCTGAGTGCGCGTAACCCGTCTTTGCTGTGCGGGAAGAATTAGACTTCATCTGAACAAGGTTTGCTAAGAAAAGTTTGTATTCAATTCATGAAAAATTAACAGTTCTCTGTTGAGAAACCAAAGGATGTTGTTTTTGATGCTTTCTGATATTTTGCAGTGATTGACAAGAACTCTCAAATAAATAAATAAGTTTCATTGAGCTCGCTTTTGTCCTTATCATGCTATATTATGTTTGCGAGATCAATACATTGATGATCTTGAACAGAGTTATAGTTCAAAATTAGTGAGAATAGTCTCTGTGGAATTTATTTTAATGTAAACTTTGAAATAAAAATAGTGAATGGACATTTTTATTATACTTTTTTCAAAAATTTGATTTTCAAAAAACGATGTCATCATCATCTTTGGGCTGGGTTCTTCAAAGCAACAGATCCTCGTGTCTGGACGAAAGCAAATACGAATACGTAACCGAATGCTACATCTCGCTTATAGTAACTTTCGCATGCTTTGGAGTCGGCTTGGTCGGAATTATTCTTAACTCGCATATTTTACTGTGCTACGGGTGGTTCCGGCGACTGAGCCTCGGGTCAGATAAACTGGCTTTTATCTACGGCGTCGTGGACATGATAAGCTGTATAGCTACCGTAACAACCTTTTTCGCAATTTTAAAAACCTATACCATGTTTTCATGCTTTTCATACATGATTATGTTTATGCTTATGACCCGAACTACAGTTTACTTGTTCGTTTTCATGTCTGTGAACAGATATTACTCGGTTTGTCTACGAGACGACGAGATCCATTTTTTCTCGCATCAAAAACCGAGACTTATTTTATTCACACTTCTTGTTTCGTCGGTTTTCGAAACAGGCTTGCATTGTTACACGGGTTGTATCGAATTCGAAGCACCCCGGGTTTTGTTTTTACAACAAATTGGGCAACAATTCCACAGCGTTTCGTTAAGAATATCATATGGTTTGACCGTTATTAATTATGTCGTTTTAGTATTAGCATCTTTAATCACACCAATACTTTACTGGAAGATTTCTCAAAACGAGAAGCAAAATCAAACATTCGCGTTTGGCGATCCCAAATATGACGAGTATTACCAAAAAAGAGTTACAAAAATGTCTAGATGGACGACAATTTTGTCGATTGCGTTTTTATTACCCAGAGCAATTGTTCAATTGTTCCTGTTCAAGTATGGCCTAACTGAGTTCTGTGGAGTTTATCTTTCTCAGACTTTGATAGAGTGTTTGACTTTCATAACTGATTTGGTCAACTTGATGATGTTTGTGTTGACGCCTTTGCTTCATTTAAGGCATTATTGCTTCTGACCTTCAAAGTTTTTTTTTTTTTAAAAAACGTCATTCAATTGACACAAATTAGGAAATATTTGCTCAAAAACTTAAATTTAACTCAAGGCTGGGCAAAAACACTAACCAAATAAAAGATAAATTTCTATGTTTTGACGATTGACAAGTTCTTTAGACGGCGAAGGATTTTAGGGTAAACTACGGCCTTTGGTTGGTTGAGTAGAGCTTAGGAAATAAAATTGATTGATCTAATGAAAACATAGACTGCGCTTTTTTGAGAATTTTTGACCCCTCTCAAATAATTTAGATCTAACAGGGGAATTGAATTTTGATGACTGATTAAAATTTAATGAAAGAAGAAAACATTCACGACTGCGTTCAGACGTGCCGACTTTGTTTTTATTTCTGAATTTTTGTTCATGAAATTTACTTGTGTTAAATTTAATTAATCTTTTTGAACAGAGCAATATTGACTGTTCAGAATTAACGGGAACTTCAAAAACGAAATGAGTGAGCTCTGGGCTCGCAACTGCTCCTTCAGATCTTTCGTGCTACGGTTCCAGTCGATCAAATCTTCGGAGACTTTTTGGTTCACCGGAAGCAGCCAGGAAACATCTTGGGACGATGTTGTCATTCTGAGGACTATTAAGTACAATGTGGCATCGGATAGCATCGAATCGTTCTAAAACAAAAACTAATTTAATTGCAGCAAAATCACATCAAATTGCAATAATAATGCTTCTTTTTTAAAATTTTATCACAAAGTCGGGAGAAACCTTGGACTAGTGTATGTTTTTTTATTCGCGCTTTTCTGGTATCAAGAAAAATTCATAGGGCGTGTAGACCGGGCGGATCAAAAAATGTTCTGAAGAAACTCGTTCGAAAACCATAGGAAAAAACTTTTCCAAAATTAGATCGACATTTTTTTAGTTCTCTTGTACTGCTAACAACACAACGTGGGCAACAGGGGCAAGCTTTTGCAAAATTAAGCATGATGACGTTTTATTGGGTTTTCGGAACGTTTTTATTGAAAGCCTTTGTTCAGCCCTTTTCCTTCAAAAATAGTTCGATTTGGCGCCTTAAAAAGTCAAAAGTTTGTTCGGCTAAAACATGGGTATCGTCGAGATAAGACCTGCTATTAACGAGGGTAAAGAAGCAACTTCATAATTATTGTTGTCTTACAATTTAACACCGTTTGATTGATCTCCATACATTTTCTTCGGATCGGATTATACAGTAGGAATTTTTCTAGGGCTGGCAAGATTCCACCGAAAGCGAAGTCTGAGTTTTTCAAGAATGTTAATTTGAAACGAACAGCTGAACAGTAACGCTGTATTGGGCAAAAGATCGAGAAATTATTGTCAGATGGAAGATCTGAGCCTCAAGCTCAACAAATTAATTGGCGAACAAAAGATGAATCGTAGTGTAAATACAGAATATGATAGGCTGGCTCTGTAATGATTACCTTTTTCAGAAACAGCCATACAACAGAAAAAAAAATTCTACACCATTTGTGTCACCTTATGTTTATTTATGGTTGGAGTATGTCTAATCAAAGAGACACTTAAATAATAGTCTAAAAAAAGGTTCATTATTTAACCGATTAGTGCAAATATTTGTCAAAATAAAGAAAAACTGCAAAGAGCTGAACCCCCGTATTGTCATTCACACAATGAAAATGCTAGTCATACAATTTGGCA
>NC_087067.1:23507865-23546749 GCF_963678635.1 Symsagittifera roscoffensis | reverse complement strand
GAAATGGAGTCGTGAACAAGTGTGATGATGGAAGTTATTTTGCGAAAGTGCCGCATTTTTACCGATGGATTAGCCAAATATTGGCAACGAGGCTGGATTTTATTTAGAAAAAAAATCGATAATGATAATTTCCTGTTTCTATAGAGAGCTCATGAAAATGAGAAAAACTTGTCTGTACAAATTTCGATAACCATAAAATTAAAGTTTACAATTTTAACAAAACAAAATAAATTGTTGGATGGTTGGGAATTGCTAAAAAAATGGTTTGTCACAATGATAATTCAGTATATCATCATTCACCAAACACCGAACTTGAACGGACGCTGAAGGCGAAACAACGTGTTGGAAATCACCGTGTACGAGCGTTCCTTCATTTGATTCCAGTTGCCATTTGTCACTGACTATAATGATTCTATTTTCAGATTTAAAAACAAATGACAAAACTTCGGAGGAAATTTTCGTAAAGGCAAAAATTAAGAAGAAAAAAAATTGTACCGAAAAGTTATCTTTTTTAATGAAAGTATTCATCAAGCTTCAATTTTTGAATGTTGATGAAAACTATTATCATCTGTAGATAGTTTTTTTGCAAATGTGATATAAAGAACTGAGTCTTTAGTGTATTCAAAGTCTTTTTGTTAATGTTCATCCATTTTTTTGTGTTTCAACTAGGTCTTTTTCAAAAAATTATTTTGCTTTTCTCAAACTTACCGCTTAAAAATATATCGTCTGAAATTATTTTGATAAACTGTATCTGTTAAACGTTTAATGAACAGCAAAAAAGAGATAGGTCTTAAAATGAACTATAGGGCACTCCGAACTTTAAATATTAAAAACAGGACTATTGACTGTCAAAAACTACAAAGTATTTTCGATTGGACAAAGATGATTTCAATATTTTTTGTAGAACTGGTTGGCTGTTTGTACCAAACGCGTTTGGTAAATCAGTACAATGCCCCAATTGTTGCCTATCTTTGCCATGTAAAAAACTTTCGAACCTTTCAATAACTGCATCAGCTGTAGATTTTTCATTTTGAAAACCGAATTGCTCCGTGGGTTGTCTGATTTGTTGTTTTGCAAGTGTAACAAATTTGAAGAAAAATTTGCCCAGAATAGAAAAAAGCGAGATAAAACGGGAAAAAATGAAAAAAGAGATTTCTTTTTGATTAGGGACATTTTGTTTGTTTCATAGTATATGGAACTGTTGAATTTGATGAAATGTTTTTTTTGACTATTTCTCAGAAAAGTTTATCACAATTTCTCAAAGTTTTTATCAAATAATATATTATGCTTTTATTGTTTTTGCTTTTTTCATTGTGAGAAAAAAAAACAAAGTGAAAAGTGTCATTTTCTTTTATAAATGAATTTACTATGATTGAAAATTCTAAGTTTTTTACTTTAAAAAAATGGGATGGGCCGTTTATTGAAGCCGGGAGCAAGTGATCATTAGCCGTCATTTTGATTTTTGTATTATCTGTATGAGTCTCTTGTCTGCTAATTTCTTTCTTCAGGTCGCAGAAAATTATAGAATTTCTGTCATTTTTGCTAGGAAACGTTATTTGAAAAAAATTGTTTTGCTCAGATTAACTTTTTTACTCTAATGCTTTTTTACTATTTATATTTAATTTACCAGCAGCAGGTTTAATGCTTCTCTTTTCTGCATTTAATGTTATTTCATTAGTTTGCTTATTTGCTTGTTTTTTAATTTCACTCGATATCTAATTTAGTATTTTCTTTGAATGGTCAATTTTTTTTTCTCAGTACGTATCACTTTGATTTTGATGGCATATCATATTGTCTTTAGATACTTCGTTTCTTTAGAAAAATTTGTTTTGCTAAAATTTGGCTTTCGACAGCTGAAAACTTTTTGTCAATTTTAGCCTCAATTGCTACACTTTTGGTCCTTCCTTCACTTATGTTGACTCATGATTCGACCCAGTTCGACCCATGATTCGACCTGTTGGACTCATGATTCGACCCTGTTCGACCCATGATTCGACCCTGTTCGACTCATGATTTGACCCTGTTATACTCTATCGACTCTGTTCGAGTCATGATGCGACCCTGTTCGACTCATGATTCGACCCTGTTCGACTCATGATTCGACCCTGTTCGACTCATGATTCGACCCGGTTCGACTCATGATTCGACCCGGTTCGACCCACGATTCGACCCTGTTCGACTCATGATTCGACCCTGTTCGACTCATGATTCGACCCTGTTCGACTCATGATTCGACCCTGTTCGACTCATGATTCGACCCGGTTCGACCCATGATTCGACCCTGTTCGACTCATGATTCGACCCTGTTCGACCCATGATTGGACCCTGTTCGAGTCATGATTCGACCCGGTTCGACTGATGATTCGACCCTGTTCGACTCTATCGACCCTGTTCGACTCATGATTCGGCTTTGTTCGACTATCGTGTTCGTTCGACCGTCTTAATTTGCGACGAAAATCGGACTCCGTTCGACCGTGTCGGTTGAATCATGAGTCGAACACCTCAGCCTGGGATCTCTGCATCTCTTCTGGCTACAAAAAGTGAAAGTTTTTTTGATGACAACCAAGCTGGAACTGTACGCGTCTCTGATCACATGTGTAAGTAGTACCTTTAATCAGCGATGAAACAATACTCAATCAAGGATGAATCACTGTTATAATAACACTAGAAAATTACTAAAAGTCGCTGATTCATCGTTAATTCATTGGTTAAACAGGTTTGCGTCAATTATGTTTCGGCTGTTTTCAACATTGTTTCCATGTTGAAGTTTGAAGCCATGCTTGGATTATTGGAAAGAGCACGTTTTAATTTCATTTTTATAACAGAAAACGATTAGGTAAATAAAGTTTATCTCTTTTCTTGACATTATCGACAAACAAACTTATCTCTCAAAATAAGCCAGTTCAATCAAAAATTACTTCCCTCATGCGATTCTCAAAAAAAACCGGCACGTGGGTTGATTTGTAGTTCACAAACACATTTTGCCCCCTTATGATAACTTGGTATAATCATTAAAAACATCGTAAAATTGTTTTTTGGGGTGCGAATCGGTAGTAGAAACGAGATATTATTTTCCAGCCAAAAACTTTCTATTTACTATTTTGAACGCAGTTCAATGTGTTTAGACATTCGTTTCTCGGTGTATCAATCATGTATAGAACGAATACGCTGTATTCACATAAAAAAGATTATTTTTAAGTACTGGAAACATGAGTAGAACTTCGTAGAACTCATTCAGCGTTCGGAAGCTTAAGTTCCAGGTTGATACTGGAACCTAAATAACCTTGGTTTTTTTGTAGAATTGCAAAATGAACTTTAACTCATTCAATTCATCAATAATTTTCAAATTGGATGAAACTTTGTTTTTGGTCTTTCATCGGGATTCGATCCTGATCATCAGGTCTAGGAGTCTAAAATAATACGCACCGCCTTTGAACCAACCGGTTGAGTTTAACTATTTTAAATTTTTTTTTAATTAAGAAAAGGGAAAGGTTTTTGGTAGGACGCTCACCTGAGTTGAACGCAAGTTACCCTCGGAAACAACCCGAAGTCCCATGGGCAGCGAGTTTTGAAAAAATTTTACAAAAAAATCGCAAGACTAGTTTAAACAATTGAACTTGTGCGCTTGTTGGTAGGAATGGCGCTAAAGGCGCAAAGGAAAAATCAGCTTGGAGCAAAATTTACTTAGTTATTTTCTTTCCTATTTGAAATCTTGCTAACCATAAATTTAAAATGAATTTTCGATAATTTTAGAGGTTTTTCTGCAAAAAGAAAACAATAAATACGCCCCCGAATAAAATTGAATTAAAAGTCATTATTTTCTTTCTTTTTTTTTGCAACGATTGCGCTCATACGCCAATTTGTTCGATATATGCATTTTTACTGATTGGTTATGTTTTTAAAGTGCCATTGCACAATTTTTTTTGAAAAAATTGTCGTTTGATAAGATTTGAACTAACAGTCTTATCTAAGTTTTTTTGAAATATTAAGCAAAATTTTAAAATCATTTTTACAGTTCCAGTAAAAATGTATTTTGGTTGCTATGTTAAATTACTGCTGGCTTGTGTCTACTCCCCAAGCTCCGTTTCTCATTTTTAATTTTAAAAAACTATTCAAACATTGTCATTATGCAATGGCATGGTTTAATTTAGCTTGAAGAACAACTTGGAAGTTGTGAGCAGATGTGTTCTTCAAATTTTTATTCGTAAAATCACGCATTTAGCCATAATTACACCTAAGTCAACAAGAAAAAAAAATTTTGAAATGCAGGCAAGAAATAAAAGCTCCAATGTATTTTATAATTTTTCAATTTTTTGCATAAATGTAAGCTGACGTTTAAAAAAAAACAAAAATTGTTTTGTTTGCTTGAATTATTTTTTCTCAAAATGGCCAACTACTCAAGTCACGTGCGTGTTTCTAATTTTTGTCAAATTTTTTGATTTATCTTACAAAATTAACTCTCGAATAGTAATATCTTATTTATCCGGCTTTCGAAGAAAATGCGGAAAATTTATTGGTTTTTTGGAATGTTTTTTTTTTATTTAGTCAACTTTCTACTTATAGCGTTGGTCAAAACTTCTCACCATACAATTGCATATCTTTCCATACCTACAGAAAATTGTATGAAAAGCCTATGATGAAATTTTTCCATATACGAAAAATGTATGACAAGCAATTTTTCATAACAAAAATTTTTGATATTTTTCTTAAACTCCAATTTTTGAAGTTGTTTGGGTTGTGTTTGTAAACGGACACAAGTGACAAAGATTTTGGTTTACTCGAAGCTAGAGTCACTAAAAGCTGGAAGATCTTGGATTTACAATGCATAGGAAAGCACCTGCATAGTTTAACACAAATGATATAACGAAAGTAGTAAAATTTGATGATAAAAACTTTTGAAAAAATTTTAAACCAGGTTTTGATCAAGGCATACAAAAACTTGCCATAAAAAATAGATGTTTTGAGATTTTTAGAAAAAAATTATTAACCAAAAGAAAAAATCTAACATTTGTGCATCCGAGACTACGTTATGCACATTAAAAAATAATTTTGCTTGCAGAATAAAAAAATTAATAAATGTTTGTTTGTGTACAAAATTTTTTTGCGCTTTTTTTTGTGTCCATTTCAAAATTATTCAAACAATTTTTTGTTGTTGCTATCAAAATAAATTATCATAAATTTTCCATATATGAGAGCTATATGATAAGAATTTTTTCCAAAAATTGTTTAAAATTAGTTTCTATCATTATTTTTGAAAATTTAATGATACTGACAGCTTTCTTATGGGGAAATTGTAAGATAAGTATTTTTTCCATTGAGTTGATGTCTGGAAATGTATGATGAACTTTTTTTGTGCATGGAATTGTATTGAAAGCATTTTTGACAACAAGTTTTTATACCAAGGGAGATATACTGTTGTCCTGCGTTCAAATATGAAAAGTTATTTCACATGTGATAATTTTTTTGTAAGGTTATGCATCCCTGTGCCAAATTCTGAAATTTGGTAATTTGTAAGCAGATTCTGCAACAAAGTTTTTTTCTTTGGTCTTCTTTTTTTGTTGTTTATTTTTGTCCGGACAAACTTTTAACATGCGTAACGACTTGTATCTGGATTCTAGAAACCTGAACTCAGTGAACTGTGCGCCTATTCAGAGCAAAGTTTGGACGCGTAATGTGGAAGTTCAAAAATTGGTAATTTGGTCCATTTAGGATCATTAAAGCGCGATATAGTGCGTGCTTATAACACGAGTAAGCGGCAAAACATTGCGTTCCAAATTGAATTGAGGCCAGCAATAAAATCTTGTTGAGATTCTAAGAGAAACAAAAAACACACTTTTCATCTTACATCGCATGAGGGGGAAAATTTAAAAAAAAGAAAAAAGATCCTTTTTTGATTATTTTGTCGATTATTCTGCCAAAAAAAATTAATTGACATCAAAGTGCAGTCGGAAGCTTCAGGGCCTCACCTTGATATAGAAGCAGTCTCGTTTTAGCTCTAAAATTGAACAAACATTTCATTAAGATTTTCCATGGAACCATGCATGGTGCGACAAACGGTTGCACAATTTGGTCAACCCCGGTATCGCTATTCACCCTCGAGTTAGATAACTGAACATGGAAACTTATATATCAGTTTTTTTTTGCCAAGAATTGAAGCGGAAACAAAACTAGCCTTCTTCGTTTGATGTTTTTTTTTACAAAAAAAAATCAGACTTAAAGACACCAATGTTTACTGCAGTATTTCAGACTGAAATAAATAACAAAAAGAGAGTCAAATTGTTTTCTAAAAACAATCAAATAGATTTGAACGAATGAGTTTATGCCGTTAATTGGGCATTGCTGTATTTACGGCGCCTTGAAGACTTCAAATTGGCACTTTTGATGACGTTTCCACAGCAAAGATTTGAAAACAAACAACGGCCAAGTAATGCTTGAAAAAAGTGAAACTGTTAAGTGCGAAAAATTATTCTGCTGTGTTCTGTTTGTGTTTATTGGCAGTCTTGCACGTTTTTCTCTTGCTGAACCGAGTAAATTAAAACATAACTTCAATTTATATTTTCTGACAAAAATAAAACAAGACTGCTCGTATTAGGGCGAAGCCCTGAAAGTTCCGACTGCCTTTTAAGGTCTATGGAGCAATAATAACTTCAAAAAAATTAAATATATATTAAAATCATCCCCCCAAACGCCAAGTAAAGTACAACATGATCGATTCGCTCCTATTAACAAACCAATTATGGCAAATAAGCTTCCTTCAACCAACTTGTAACAAATTATAAAATGGATTAAACCTCCGCTCACGCGTTAATCGCCCAAAATATCTCGCGCGTTAATTGTCCCAGATTGGCCAAAATGGAAATCTTTATACTCCCACAACTTTACGAAAAAGATCACACGCAAAAAAAAATTTTAACCTCAGGATGACAATACCTTTCGAATGATATATAAAATTCCGTCAAAAAGGGTTGGTTAAAAAGTCGAAATTATGTTATGTTACTTCGCAAGTGTTTGGAATAAGAACCCACGAAACAAAGAGTAACGCAGCTAATATATGCACTAACGATTGGGCGCTGTCTGCGTGATCGTCGGCTGATGTGTTTGTCGGCTGTGCGGCCGTTATGGCGTGATGTTGCTGTCGCTTTTCAGCGGGGACGGCAGCGGAGGAGGAGGCTCGGTGTGCTTTCGCCAGCGAGTCCGCCTCCATCTTCAGACGTCGCTTCTCTTTTGCACGAAACTGCAGCAGAACCTGTACACCAAAAAATGAGATTTTTTCTTTATTTCAACAAAATTGTTAAACTATTTCACTCAAAAAAGTGTCGGAAAAGTACCTGTTTCAGCTGAAAAAAAATTAAAAAAGAAAATACGCTAGAATTCATCGTCTGTCCTTCAAAGCAGGGGCGAACCTAGGATTTTCTCGGGAGGGGGGGGGGATTTTCAACCTTCGTCGACTTTTTTTTAGTTCGACCAAATTGATATTCTAAGATCTCACAAAGCATTAAAAAGACCCTGTTTTGGTCAAAGGAGGCAAAATTTTGAAAAAAAAACTGGCCAAAAAAGGCATTCTTGGAACGCTTTCGGAAAATGTTGACCAAAATGTAACGCTTTTTTGGCGCGCGCTCCCCCCTCAAATTAGAATATATTGGCGCCGCAGGCACTTTTAGAAAAAAATTTTAAAGATTCTCAGAATATCTTAATTTCAAAATGTTTCCAAGGGTCCGTCACCAAACATGGATATTTCAAAATAGTACAAAGGGTCGGCAGGTGGCCGAATCCCTGGGGTGAGGGGGGGGGGGGTGGCATCCGCTCCCTTACCCCTAAATCCGCCCCTGCCTCAAAGATTTTCGGAATATCATAATTTCAAAAGATTTCCAAGAAACTCTCTATTTACTACCTTATTACATGCTTGTTTAGCAGGACGAACGTAGAACGTTCTTAAACATCAAGTAAGGTCCGAAACAGCCAAAACTTCTCTGCAATTTGTTTGTACTGTTATTTAGAGATGAAATGTATTTCATGGTAGTTTTCGGCTAACTGAAAATCTAACATAATTGAGCTAGAAGCTAATTTCTATAATTTAATTAATTTCAGAGAGAGGGGAGGGGAAATTGGCTCTTTTTCCATCCCCCCCCCACCTGCAAATTTTTATATTTGAAGTTTCTGTTCACCTTGTCCGATTGTCATGACAATTGACATGCAGGCTAATTAGGCCATGACAAACATATTTGGTCTTCATAATTAACCTTGTAAAATCACTCGTTAGACCATAAAATTCATGTTTGAGTGAGGTGGGGGGGGGGGGGGGGGGAGGAAAAAGAGCCGGGAAATTAAATAAAGAGGGGGTGGGGAGGGGGAAGGGGGGGGTCAAGTAGCTTGGCCTACCTTGATGTAAACGATGACCATTGTGACGCAGTTGACGATGTTGAGGATGATCTTGGCCGAGTACCAGTAGATGTCACTGCCCATCTTCACCACCTTCCCCCCGTAGCAGAACAGGGCGGGACTCGCACAGCTCACAGTGCCGAAGAGAAACGCGCCCCAGATCAAAGAACGCACCGCACTCCTACACAGAAATCAAGCAAAAATCAGCCCAAGTCAATTCCCCCCCCCTCACCCTAAGTATTTTAGAGAGCAGGATGTTAACTTTGGTTCTGAGTTGTTGTTCTCGGCCAATCAGAACCGAGTTATTCACACGCAGAGCATGAAGATATATTTTTTAGTTAACCAGCCCGGAGGTCTAACCCGGAGTTTAATTATTAAGGTTGATATGAGCGCATATATTCATGAGCGGCCTTTAAACATGAGCGCCCTTTAAACTATGACTTACTTGCTACAGCTCACCATACAAATTGCAGCGCACGTGCGATTTGAACCAGCAATCACATGATTGCTGGGCACCACTGCCGAAGCGCCACAATGCCACAATTGGACCTTAACCTTAACAATTTTAAGTTGACCTTAACCAAATCGAACATCTAAAAGTGATTTTTCAAAATAAACATCTTAGTTTGTACTCCTGGCAGTTTAACTTCCTGATAGCCGCTGCTATACTTTTATTTTTTTTTAAAACTAGAAACTGATCTCTTTAAAATTTTTACATCATAGAGAAAAAAAACTAATGAGCTCCTCAAAAGCTTGAAAAACAGAACCTGTAATTATATCTAAACTTCCAACGTCAAACTTAACCCTTTTAACATCACGCAAAGACTACTTATCCAAAAACCACGTCCTATTATGCTCAAAGACAAAATTGCAGAGCGAAACGTGCCACTAGACAAAATTTGAATAGAAGCGAATTGTTCGTATACTGATTTAACTAATTTCACTTAAATGATTAAATATTATTTTGATCATACGCAGAAAAATGTTCTTACCGATAAAATAAATTCAAAAATTGATAAAAAAGTTTCTAAGAAAATTAGAAGCAATTTTTTTTTGGTAATAATTATAATTTTTGTCGACGACTTTAACGATTCCAAACATGCATACAAAAAAGGAAAAAAATAATGAGAAATTGGTGTAAATGAAGGAAGTTTCATCAACCTATTCAGGCTTGTTTATTTATTTTTTTTTTCGATTGACTTTTTGTTAAACGACATGTTTCCTTGAAATTTACGGAAAGCATTTAATTAACGGTTCATTTGTTTGTTTCAGAGCAAAGGTTCATTCGGTTGTTTCGGCTTTCGAAGAAAGTAATGGAAAACTAATTTTTTTTGTAAAGCTTTAATTTTTTTGCAACCCAGGATAACGTCCGCAAAAATTCCGAAAATAGATTGAAAAGTCAATTAGCAACAAAAATTGCCTTAAGAAACTCACAGCAATCATCTACTCGTAATTTTCGCAATCAGAAATCTGATTTGTTAAAAATTAACGTTATAATGAGATATATATAAATTTCTTCCTAATTTGAGTAAAAACTCTGGTAGCTAAAAATCTCATTGCTCAAAAAGTTTGTTGGTTGTTACTCCGAACATTTGAAAAATAGCGATGAACTTTGTATTCGGTTGTGTTTTAGTTTTTTTCTTTTTGTTTTCCACGCAACATCAGCTACCACAAAAAATTATCGAAATGGGTTGAGTGGTATATCAAAAAAAAGCCCTTTCAGTCGTGATTTGAACGACATTTAAAAAGTTTGAAAAAGTTTAAAAAGTTTGAAAAACTTTTAACACTGTTGAGAAAAAACCTTTGAAATTTTAGATTTTTGGTCTAAATTCGAACTGATATGGTGTGAGCTGTGTCAGTACAAAACAGCCCAACACAAAACAGTGCAATGCAAAACAATCCGGAAAAGTAGGAATATGAACGAAAAAGCAGTCCGATACAAAACAGTCCCAAGAAATAATTGTTTTAACCAGCCGGAAGGCCGAAAATTGTCCTTTGTTCATCAAACATAAACAACGAAATAGTGACCGCCACAGTCGCGCCACCGTGTTGCTAGCTTGCCAACTGAGGATAGCAGTCTAAGCCGGACTGTTTTGTATGAGACTGTTTTGTTGTGGATTATTTTTTTTGTTCATTGCATGAATTTTGGCACTGTTTTTTATTGGACTGTTTTGTGTGGGACTGTTTTGTATATGCACCGGTGTGAGCGTGTATACTTACAATAGCTTATTTAGGCTTATTTTAAACCGTGAAAACTCAATTGTACTCAAATAAAAGTAGTTTTTGGAGTTTTTAGCTCCATTTTGTAAGCAAAGGTGAAAAATTCCAAAAATTTCTGCAAAAAAATTTTGAAAAATTTTTTCAAATTATTTTAAAATTTTTTCAACAATTTTTTATTCATTTTTCTAGTCAATTTTCTTCAAAAACTGTTTTTCCGAAAAGCCTTTTTAGTACGAATTTAAAAAATGAATGATTTCTTTTTATTTCGTTCAGATCTTTTTATCACACCATCATTACGAGGCCCAACTGTGCAATTTGTGAATTGTAAGCGGATTCCTCAACAAGGACGCTCCCTTCGTTCTTTTTTTGTTCTTTGATTCTTTTTGAGCATTCCAACAAACTTTTATCATGTTTAAAAGCTTGTATCTGGAATCCAGGTACATACAGACACAAAATTGTGCGCCTATCCAGTGCACAGCTTGGCCTTGTAATGATAGGCGAAAAAAAAATACACTAATTTGAAAAAAATGTTTTTGTATTTTTCTAAGACTGTGGTCGGAAGATTCTGTGCTACCTGCACAATAACCGGCTATCCTTATTTTATATGGCTACATAACTCATCATTGGATGACATTGTTCCTTGATTTAAAAAACTGAAAAAATGAAAAAGCAACACAGTTTTTTCTTCGTTTCGAATAGTTTAAAATATTTGTTTACTTCCATCAAGAAGGAAAACAAATTATTTTCCTGAGTATAATATGTGATTTTTCTTTTAAAAAATCTAATAGTTCTCCTAATGGGCTGTTTATAAATATGCATCTATACAGACTTCTATTCTTCAAAAAAGCAAAATATCTATGAGAAATTTCTGATGAAAGACGCCTTAACCTCTTCCAAATCCTGATCAACAAACGCCACCAATCTGTGTCGGTTATTGGAAAAAAACTACAATTTCATCATTAATCTGCGACAATTTGAAGCATAAAGAAGCAGCGAAATTATTATTTTCCTCAGAAATCATTTGAAAACTTCCGTTTTTATGAGCCATGAAAATGAAAATAAGTTAGTAGAGCATCTTTTTTGTGCCCTGGGTTTTATTTTTCACTTTAATTGTATATTTGGAGTATAAAGGTGCCCCAGGACAAGTGTGGAAAAATCAATGCAAAGTTGCTTGCCGATATTCAAAGCATCAGAATCTATCCACAATTCCTTTTTACCGATTACCAAAAAAGACTGAAATTAGGCGTCCTACTGAAAAGATATGTCAGTAAGACCATTGATTGTTATCTGACAACACACTTTATGGCGCCAACACAGAACACCAAATACGATAATTCTATGAGTTGAAAAACTCAATAAGTAATTAAAATGCAATTTAACATTCATTGTTTCCGACTTTTTTTCAAAAAAATCTTTCCGATTGTTATTTAACAATCAATCCAAAAACACCTACGTCATTATAAGCAATTCGAAATTCTGATGAACTGATCAAAATATAAAAAATTTTAAACAGCTCAGTGCGCGAATAATTTTATCTCGTAAACGAAGCAGAAGGAATAGCATCAAAAAGGAAATCGAAAATGTAATGTCAAGAAACATTTCAGTCACAGAGAAATACTTTAACCCTCGCTTTTCTGATAGATAGTTATTTTTTCTACGATTAAACTTTTTTCTAATTTTTGGCAAACACTTCTTTGAAAATACTTTATAAATCAAGCTTTCGGTTGAAATGATTTTAAGTTTCTGCTAACCCCGGTGTTTTGGAATAATTTTCAAAAAAAAACAGTGGGAAAAACAAAAAATTTCAGAGGGGTGGAAAGAAGAGGTAGATTTTACAAGAAATCGAACCTTTGCTAATAGTCATATACAATGCCCCTCCCAAAAAAAACTTACCATGCCTCCTTAAAAACTTTTACAAGAACCGGAAACTTTGCAAACCTTTATATACGATGCCCTGCTTCCAAAAAGTTGGAATTTTTAATTTTACTTTAGATGATCAAACCCTGATTATATAATAGTTATAACAACATGCTTGAATTTGGAGAAATATTTAAATTGATTGTCTTTTCAAAAGACGTTTTTGAATGTAAAAAAATGAAGGCCCCTTTTTATTCAAGTAAGTAACGGAAACTAATTAAAAATTTGGTAACCTGGGTTGGTGTCGCACAGATAGTTATTGCTCTTTCAGGCCCTGATCATTAGCCACTTATCCATGAACAGGACAAAAACATAGATAGAGTTTGCAAGTAGCGCTTAAATATCTTTGGATCAACGCTGATTTTTGGAATGCCATCGAAACGCTGAATTATCAAATGAAGCAGCGCTGCAAATTAGTTAAAATGATCATCGCTGTTTCAGGACCTGATCAGTGGCCACTTATGCACGACCAGTACATTTGCAGCAATTATTCATGGTATATTGTACTGCTGAATCCGGGATGACTATCCATACGAGGTAAACCCGTGAACAAAAACATAATAATAGAGACAATTTTTCATAAGATAAATGAATCATAGTTTCTCATGCAAGACATTTACTCTTAAAATAAATTTTTGCTAGCAGAGTCAACCTGCCTGCTAGTAAGAACGATGTTTATTCAAATATTATAGATAGCAATTAAGGCTTATCAATCAATTTAACGGAATAGAACTCCAATAAAGCAAAAATCTTACCCATTGAACGCCTCATTGATTGATATCTGACAAAGTTCAAGCAAATCAGAATTCTAATGAACATTCAATAACTTACTCAAAGTGGAATTGAGAAAAATTATTTTTCTTTTTTCAGTTTTTAACATCGTTTTTCAATTAACATATCTTCTCAGGGGACAATTTCACATTATTATCTCTTACATGGAATAATTTATCTCTAAATTTAGTTTCATACTTTTTTGTTCATGTAGTGCATATGATTGATTGTTGATCCACTTCTTCAAGACAGTAATGAAACAAATTTACGGGGGTTGTTTAAAGTTTTCAATAATTGAGGCCTTAAGCTCTTCATCACCTTCGCGTTTTGTGAAAATGATTCAAAATTATATTTTGTTTAAAAGTACTATGTACCCGTTGGCGCAAAAAGTAGCTCTTTTTCCACAAAAAAACTGGAGATGCCAAATTAGTCGCAGAAATCTGGAAAAGTCCAAAGTTGCTCAAGGAAATTATGTGACACACCAAATTTTTGTTGCAAAGTTCTGGAATCTAAACGCGAATCTCAACCCCAGAACATGATATATAAATAAAAATGCACTGAATTTTTTCTGGAAATAAAAATTGAAGATAAGATGAGCCTTTAAATTGAAAGACTCTATCTACTAATAAAACCCATTCGTTAAATTTAATTGGGCGAAAAGCTGAAATTTAGATCTGTTTATATGGTTTCAACACCTGAGCGTGAAATAGAGAAGAAAAATTGACCCCTTTTCTACTTCAAATCATTCCCCAGAGGCATATTAACAATAAAAAAGAAAAATGAATCAATGATTTAGAATCAATGATTTATGTATTTATTTCAGTAGCCAGACTTACCTAATAAATTTTACCTTTCACGTCAGAATGTTTTATGCAGCATTTGTTATTTTATATGTAAAAAAAAATTTAAAAATGATTTATTCTTCTAGTTCAATATTAGACTTAATTTAGCAGTCTTTTATTCCCAAAAACGATTTTTTAATCGAAGTAATGAAAATGTTAATGAGAAAATGGAAAGTGCAGCATTAAGATTAAATGCAATAATCAAACAGGCTTGAACAATACGTTGATAATAATTATTCAATTGATATTCAAAGCAATTTTCTTATTTCATTAGATCAACGGGAAAACCACACTCAGAAAAATAAACAATCATTGAATATATTACAATTCAAATAGTACTTTTATCAAAATAAAATTTTAAAGGGACAACGCAAAAAAAATAAAATTGATTTGAAAAGATTTTTAATCTTTTTTTTTCTGGCCAAAATGTAATCATGTCTCAAAAAACTGAAACAACAACTACAAATCGAGTGGGTTTATGATGCTAAAGGCCAAATCGTCATACCAACTCCACTCCCTTGGACAATTTTTTCCCCAATTTTTTGAACCTTTTTATCTGGCTGGTTTTTGCTAAAATATTGTTCTGCAGTTTGCACTAAAACTTGGTATAGGTCAAAAAATCCTGGTAAGTATGAACAACATTTATGCTAACTAGGCTTCACCATTTTTGTTCACCCCCTTCACAAACACCCACACACACAGGGGTGGATTTAGGGAGGGGGCGGGGGCGTACGCTTCCCTTTCTTTCTGGGAATCGACCCCCTGCGGACCCAAAAAGTGCCCCCTTTGTTCTACTTTGGAATATCCATTTTTGGTGACTGACCCTAAAAATGTTCTAAAGGCGCCTTAGGCGCCAATATATATTAATTTTTAGGGGAAGTGCGCGCCGAAAAAACGCCTTTTTTGGCTTGTTTTTTCAAGATTGCAGAAAATATGGCCAAAACAGGGCTTTGTTGTGCTCTGAGAGAGCCCAAAAAATCAATTTGGTCGGCCTAAAAAAATCGACAAAATTTTTGAAAATTTTTTGAAAATCCGCCACCCCCCCCCCTCCGGAGAAAATCCTAGATCCGCCTCTGCACACACAATAAAGTAGATATCAAAAGCAGTGCTTTTACAATACCTTTTATATAACTTTAAAATTTCCGCTTTCGTGCTGATTTTTCTCAGAGATCTTATGAGGCATATAAATAAATCACTGGAAAAAATGCAGCTGAAGAACAAAGTTTCTAAAATTTTCTCCTGCTATCACCCTGAAATATTGACCAAAAAATTAAACTAATCACTGATCGAGTATTGTGAAATTAAACCTCTTTGAATCTACATTTCTAAACGTTGAAAAAAATTGAAGCAATGCAGATTTGCCTTAAGACAAGAATCCGGGCTCTTTTTTGCAATTAATTTGATATTTGAGTCGTATTAAAAGTTATTTTGAATGAAAAGCGGCAAGGTTTATATTTAGCGCGCAATTTTTGAGTTATGATTGCTTCAGCAGTTCTGATTGATTATCACAATTTCGGTAACTGAAAAAGATTGACCGAATAGCAAAATATGAGGCAAACTGATAATTTTTGCGTGATTTAGCATAATAATAGGAGCCAATTGTTTACCTCAACATAATTTAAATTGCCTCTTACGAAAATTAAGGACGAAATATTTCGTGCGTTAGTTATGTCAAAAATAATTTTAAAAATTAGTCTGTACTTAATCTCTAACCTTTAAAAATTGCTAAACATGCCCGCAAGTTTTTTCTCACTTTTAAAAGAAATATTACGAAATTTTTTGTCTATCTCATCTAATTCAATCTTTTAGAATTCCTCGTTTAAAAAAGGCTGGCTTAAAAAACATCTAGTAGTTTGAAAAAAGCGACCGAGTTGACTGCATCAGGTCTAACATTTTTTTTTCATTCAGCGCAGGCATTAGTTAATTTTAGGTTCTTTCAGCAAGACTTGTTTTAAAATTCAGAAAAGTTTCATAGAAACTTGATTTTTTCTAACAAGTGATCGATAGAAAAAATGTATCGTCAAAACTGGCTCTCTTGTTTTTTATTCAGTAAGTTTTTTTCTCTGAAAGTAGATGGCTAGACTAAACTCATATCAAAGTTGATGAAAGCGATGAGAAAAACCGCACTTACGTTCGATGCTTTCTGCATTTATAGTTCAAAACAAACATTCTGGACAACATGCTAATTTTCTGCAAAAACACAATTAAATGACGTTAAAATTTCAATCAGAGTTTCAAAATTGCATTCAAACTGTCAAAAGAGCATTGCAAAACAACGTAATTTTTCAGCTATGTAGATTTTTGAGATACTTGAAGCCCATGACTTTAAAGCAATTTTTGTTTAATTGCAATTTGCAACTCAGTAAAAAAATACAGAAAAAAGAAAACGCATAACCTAAAAACGAATTAATTTTAACTTGTAGCATAAAAACATTTCAAAAAATTAAGATTTGCAATAACTTTGCCTAGAACTGTAGACAAAAAATCAATATTTTTGTTTAAAAGTGATACTGTCCGTCATAATTTATTTTTTTTTTAAGGAAAAAAATCACATTTCGTTTGAGCAAACTAGTATAGGAAAACTCACATTAAAAATCTAGAAATTATCTGGCCAGCGCAATCTTTGACATCTAGTTTTGTCATTCTCATCACTTGATCAAAAAACATAATTTTGATTTGCATTCAACGATCTTCTTTGGTTTACTTTCCATTTGCAAGAAATAGGCAATATTTTACCTTTTACTACAAAAATTTTTTCGAAATGTTTTTGCTGTTTTTGGTATACTTTCTGTAATTTCTCCTATTCTTTAAAAGGTGATCAACAAAAACATAATATTGCTGGATTGTGTGTCACCTAAGGCGAGTGAATTATAAAACAATCGCACGAGAGCATGCAAACCAAAGTTATTAAAGGTAATTATTTATCTGTTTGAAAAAAAAAATCGAAATTAGTTGATTAGTGAGCAGATTTTAGACTGCGTTAGCAATAAGAAGTTATTTCACTGCTTTTTAACTCTGATATAACATAGGGACGAACAAGCAAACAAGTGCAAATTCAGGTATTTGCGCATAATGCATATATGATATATCATTGGTGAAACTTTAGCGATTGCCGGATTGCAAACACCTTTCAAGAACCTCGCAAGATTTGCAAACCAAATGCTTATTAATTTTTTTAAAATGTTGTTTTAATATTCGCCAGCACTCAATCCGTTCAAAAATTTTGTACGCAAGCCACTGTTTGTTCTTGAAAATCTTTTGGAAGATTCAGATCTGAAATACTGCAAATTTCTTGAAATTTTGACTCTTGGACTAAAATTTGAATTCAATAATTTTGCGACAAATCAATTAGATTGCTTTGGCGTCGCTTTGATGCTATATGTTCTTTTTTTAAACAAAATTATGAACAATTTTGATTGACTAATATCTGCAATTTTTTCAGTGTTACAAGCACAAAACCTATATAGCCACCTAATTACTCAAAAAAACTTTGGATGTTTATGCTCCGAATTTCGAAGAACCTGACAAAAAATTTGGCTACAGTGCTTTTTTTCTTCAAGCTATTGTTGACTTTTGACTGGTATTTCTACAACAAAACTCATAATTATTTGGGAAAAATCAAGAACCAATTTTTTCTCAAATTAAAGTGTTTTTGAATTTTCGTAAAGTTAAAGGCACTACTTAATTCAATTTGGCAAAGTTAGCTCTTGATATATTTCGTACTATTTTTGCGTAGGCGACAAAATGAATCAATCCAAATTTCTTCCTTCGTATCTTCCAAGGGACCAAAAATAAATGATTTTGCAATTCACTAAAGCTCGGTGGATAAAAAAAAGAAATTTAAAAAAAAAAAAACTTTTTTCGAAGTTTTGCTCAGTTTATTCAACCAAAAACTCTTTCATTTTTGGCTTGTTGATTGCTGTTCGCTTAAAATAAATCAGATATTTAGTCTTCCCATAGTTCTGATTCTATGAGCATTCTTCTTCCAATTAAATACACACGATCCTACAAAGCTAATCTTCTAATTATATTTTTGCTTAAAACCAATTACTGATGATCTAACACAAATCATTATATCAACTTGACATATTGGTATACATTGGACTAGAAAAAATGTAATAAGTTTGATTTTTGAACTTCGTGTTGCTCAAGTAATTTTCTATTCAGACAACAAGTCTTTTAAAAAATCTTGTTTTTATGCTTAATGGAGACATCTAAAATCATTGTAAATTATCAAAGTTAGGTAAGTATGAAAATAAATGATGGTCTTTATCAAACATTTATATTTTTCAAATTAGCACAACATCTCTTACTGAATCAGTAAAAGAGAATTTTTTTAAGGCATTCCATCGACAAATACAGTAAAACATGCAAGTCAAAAATTATAATAGTACTTTTTTGTCTTGAGTTAATTACTGGGGATTTGACCCAATATGATAAATTAGAAACAATTAAAACAAATTTATCTAATGTTTGTTTTTCCGGTTGGAAACGTTGTCCTTCAATTATAAAAACTTAAGTTTAATTGATCAAAAATAGTTTGATTGAAATTGGTTGACAATATATTAAGGCAGTTTTTTTTTCAAATCGGCGTTCGCATTACAGCTCATATTGAAATGGAGAAAAAATTCAACTATTTTGGCGTGGATTCCACCTCATCTAAGACATTTGTAGCTTTTGGGCGAAAAATTTACATAACTCAAAATTGGCAAAACGCACAATACTTGCGGTCCATGTTCAAAGATTCAAAAAATGTAATGGACTGTTTCTGCTAGGTGTTTTGGATAGACCCTTCTGATTGAAAGATATATACCATACAATGGCTTTGTGCATTCAATTTAGAACTTTAATACTTGAACTTTATTTTGTTAGGTTACAAGGTTTTGCAAGATGACAATTTGGCCGTTTTAGGATTTTAACGCCCTATATAGTTCGTGCATATATATTTTTTGTCTTAGAAATTGTTGCAAGTCAAATTGAAGCGAGCGTTTTGGTCTGATCTATCTGTTACTTGATGCTGAATCACCATTTTGTACAAAATAATTCAGTTGAACGTTTTGAAATAAATATAAAAATTTTTTTTAAATATAATGTTGTCAACTAAATTTGTAAGTTCGAAAAAACTTAAATATAAAGCAAATTGTTGATAATTACTAATTTTTTGTCGGTAATAAGAATTTTAAAATTAAACTGCAAGCGATCAGAAAAAACTAATAGTTCGGATTTTCGAAGAAAGTGAGGAATATTTATCTTTGGTGTGGTTGTTTTGTTCAGTCAATTTTCGACTTGTTAACTAAGCGTTTTCCATGGAATTTTTATATACCATCTGAGAGATATTGTTAGCCTGAGCTCAAATTTAAAAAGATATTTCTCCTGTGATTTTTTTCTAAATTGCTAAGTTACAGGCGTTTTAAAATTGCTAAATTGGCCAATTTGTGATAATTAAAGTGCGATATAATGCATACTTATAACACGCTTAAGGAGCGAATTAATGCGTTCCAAATTGAATTGAGGTCAGCGATTTCTATTATAACAATACGAGACGCTAAAAACACCCTTAGTGTTTTACATAGCGTTTGGGGGATAAAATGAAGAAACAATGAAAAAAAAACCTTTTTTTCTCAACTATTTTGTCAATTATTCATCCAAAAAAACTTTTCAGTTGGCCCTAAGTGCAGTCAGAACATTCAGAGCTTTGCCTTGATATACGAGTAGTCTTCTTTTTAGTTGAATTGATGCGCTTGAATTAGGAAAAACAGTTAGAAAATATTAAGGCTCAATCGTTGAAATTAAAATCAGTTTTTTAAATTTGATCGTTTATTCTTTCAATCTAGTCCTGCAAGTTCTATCTCTAATTTATCTTGCTAAGTATCTGTTAGAAAAAAGATGGGATATAGGCTAGTAACAAATACCTCGCACACTTCTAGTCGCGAGTTTCGTGAAAAAGTAATGTAATGTTTCTCAAACTCTTCAAAACAGTTTTTGAGATCGGATGCAATGCAGAGTTTACCACCACGTTTACTTTAGTTTTTTTTTGAAAATTAAAAAAAGCTCGCATGAGCATGTAAAATGTGAAAGATAAATTCATTATTTTTTCAGACGAATTTTGCAATGATAACTACTAGAGCAACCGGTTATCCACGGTACTAAATCAAATCAATGAGGTTAAAATTTCAAAAAAATAACGAGGCAAACCTGCATTTTTGAAAAAAGTTCGAAACTTCTAGTGGAATCTTTATATAAGACTTATAACGTGTCAAAAGTGTCAACCGTCACATGAATCTACCAATTTTTTATGCCAAACTTTTTTGCGGAAACAGCAATCATCACAAAAGAGTGCATATTAACCTCGTAATGATAATTGCACAGGAGAATGACAATAATTTTGTTTTTCTTAGCAAATTTTGAAAAAAAATAACCTACGTTTTTTGAGAACATTTGGTATATATCGAGCGTATTATCAATCTGATATTTCATCACTTCGATTTCCCAATATTCTGAGAGCTTCGTTTCAATTTTTTTAAAATATCTGTGTTAAAAACGTATTCAGTGCAGGGGCAGATCTAGAATTTTCTCGAGGGGGGCGGATTTTAAAAAAAAGTTCGAAAATTTTGTCGACCTTTTTTTTCTAATTTGACTAAATCGATTTTCTGAGCTCTCCTAAGACACTACAAAGACCCCACTTTGACAAATTTTCAGCGCCCGAGGCAAATTTTGTATGAGCTGGCCAAAAAAGGCGTTTTTGGGCAGTTTATGGAAAAATTTGGACCAAAAAAATTGCGCTTTTTCGGCGCGCGTTCCCTCTCAAAATTAGTATACATTGACGCCAAAGGGTCCGTCACCGAAAACGGATGTATCAAAAGAGTACAAAGGGGGACCCTTTGGGTCGACAGGGGGTCTAATCCCTGGGGGGGGGGGGGGGGCTAAATCCGTCCCTGATTCAGTGTATTTGTTTTTGGGGAGTTGTAGTTTTTTTCTTTCCAAAAACAGAATTTAAGATAGCAGTCGAAACTCTCTTTGCCACTTGCTGAGCAACCAGCTACCGTTGTTTGCGCTTTGAAATCAATCGCTTAACCATGAAGTAGAAAAGCAGTCTTAAAAATTGTAATTAGCGAGACTTCCCATAGAACACTCATTAATTATGAAAAAGGAAAAAATGATCTTGATAAGTGGTAATTCAGCTAGCTACCTTGAAGATAACAGTCAAAATGGTTTGTTTTCAGAATATTTTGACCTTGAACACGAGTTTAATTGAAAATTATTTTGACAACATTAACCATTTTTAATGGTTGCTGCGGCACTGCTTCATTTAGTAAAGTAGATTAAAAATTACCACATCGGAGGCTAAAATTATCCACTTTTTAATGACCCACAAAGATGGCCGAAAAACGGTAGACAGAGAAATTGTTAAATCACAATTTATTTAGCTGTTTTAGTGAAGTTAACAAATGACTAAAATAGATACTATAAATAATATTTCAGGATAGCTTATAAAAAACACTTACGTAGTTTTTGCTGCATGTCGAAACAATTTGAAAGAAACAGCTGTTCACGAAAGCAATAAAATCCGACGCTTCCGTTTGCTAAATTCCTTTTGTCGCCAAATACTTTTTTGACCGAATTTGACCGAATTTGAAAAACCTTATCCTAAAATGGTAGTGCAAATTGCAAAAATAACAATTTTTGTTTCTCAATTTGACACAAAAAGCTCCAATACTTCATTTTAATTCAATTTAGTTATTTTTTTTGCAATAGCGGTTTTTTTTAGTATTCTCAGAATTGTAAAACAGTGCTAGAGAGACGTATAAAACGTCTCATATCCTAAATATGAGACCGAATTGCTTGCTGCAATTCAATTCGGAACTGTTTAGACCGCCATCTACGCGCGTTATGAAAACGCAAAAAAATTATGCGTTAATTATTCTTAGCGGTTTTGAAAACACTACCCTTTTTTACAGTAGAGTTACACTACATATTTTTACAATTAAGCTTACACGGTGTTTTTTTTTCAACGTTTGAGCACCGAACAAAAACATCTTTGAGATGCTATTAAAAACTTTCGAAAAAATGCGAAGCTACAAAGTCAAAATTTCACTGATAAAATAAAGCACCCATTATATAAATTTTCCGGAGCTGTAAAAAGTAGCATATAATGACTTTTTACATGACTATAATGACTGTAAAAATAGCACAAACTTTTGCTAGTTTTATTTACATGCTGTCGCGAGTGTTTTTTTTGTAACTAAATTTGCAATTCTGGAAGAACAGTACAATTCGTGATTATCTTAAAACTGGATTAACACGTCGGCATGGTCATTTAGTGGCAGATAAATGACTATTTATTCATTTTCACTATTTTTAACACAAAAGATGAACAAAAATTAGATTAATTTTTTGCTGCGCTCATTTAAATTTTGTTTATAACATCATTGTTTTATTGTGTTTATCATAATAAAACTTAGCCTTAGTTGTGATTTAGTTTTTTTATGTTGTCCACGTAAAGCCCGATAACACAGTTAACCATCGAATAACCGAAACGAGTCAAATGGTATATCGTATAAAAGCCCTTTCTGTCGTGATTTGAAAAACATGAAAAAAATTTTAGCAAATTTTCAGTGTTGAGAAAAATCGGTTGAAAAACTTTGATTTTAGTCTAATATCGGGCGGAAAAGGGATCGGGCAGTTTTATAACAGGCATTTAAAGGTAGGCTTACAATTCAATTTAAGCAAACACAACTCCAGTAAAAATAGTGTAAGGAATTTCTTTTAGCGCCTTTTTGGGAATAATAATTAAAAGTTCTAATACTGCTTCAATATTACTTTTGAAGTTCTAGATTTTGTTCGGATATTCGCAGAATTAAAAGCAACACGGATCATGTTAACTATCCCCCCCCCCCTTATTGCATTAGGGGGGGGGGGGGATAGTTAACAAGGTTTGGATGAAATTTATTGAAAAAACGTCAACCAATGGGAATGCGAAATGAAACAAGTTAAGCATAAATGAAATGTGTTTTTATGGGGGGGGGGTAATTCTTTGCAAGGTACCATAGAGGGGAAATAGTTGACATGGTCCAGCAACACAATTTAAAAACGAAACCGTTTTTATTTTTTTTCTATTATGGTCGGAATTTTTTGCGCTGCTTGCACAGTGACCGGTTATACTTTTTGTTCCGACTTTCGATTCGAAAGTAACGGAATATTTGTGCTCGGGGTGGGTTTTTTTTTCTTCAGACAAATTTCGATTTTTTAACTAGCCATTTTTGACGGAATTTTTTTTATCATTCAAAAGGTATTGTTGTCCTGAGCTCAAATTTGAAAAGATATTTCACCTGTGATCATTTTTCGTAAAGTTACGGGGGTTTAAAAAGTGTCAATTTGGCCAATTTGAGACAATTAACGCGCGATATTTTTCGCGCGTGAGCGGAGAATTAATCCGACTTAAAAATCGTTTCAAATTGGTTGAAAGAAGCTTATTTGCCATAATTGATTTGTTACAAGGAGCGGAATCTATTTTTTTGTACTTTATATGGCGTGGGGGGTGATGATTTTCATAAAACACTTCAAATTTTAGAAAAAAAAATTTCATTTTATTTTTCTAACATTTAATTTTTTAATGTTATTACTGCTCCATAAAACCTTTAAAGGCAGTCGGAACTTCAGGGCTTCGCCCTGATACGAGCAGTCTTGTTGTTCCGACTTTCGATACGAAAGTAACGGAATATTTGTGCTCGGGGTGGGTTTTTTTTTTCTTCAGACAAATTTCGACTTTTTAACTAGCAATTTTTGGCGGTATTTTTTACATCATTCAAAAGGTATTGTTGTCTTGAGCTCAAATTTGAAAAGATATTTCACCTGTGATCATTTTTTGTAAAGTTACGGGGGTTTAAAGATTGCCATTTTGGCCAATTTGGGACAATTAACGCGCGATATATTTCGCGTTATTAACGCGTAAGCGGAGAGTTAATCCATCTTAGAAATCGTTCGAAATTGGTTAAAAGAGGCCTATTTGCCTTAATTGGTTTGTTACAAGGTGCGAAATCTATCCTTTTGTACTTAATATGGCGTGTGGGGGGATTATTTTCATTTTGTTTTATTTCATTGAATTTTTTAATGTTATTACTGCTCCATAAACCTTAAAAGGCAGTCGGAACATTTAGGGCTTCGCCCTGATACGAGCAGTCTTGTTTCATTTTGGAAAGCATGATGCTTAATTGCCTTATTAAGAGCTTCGATAGCCGATTTCCAATTGATGCAAAACCGGAAAAAAGTAGGATGGAATGCCACGCGGAGTGTGTTGTTATTTTACTGCTGCATCAAATAGAGGAATCTAAAAATGAAAATGAACATGATTATTGCTACGTAATCCTACTGATTAGTTTAACGAAATAGTTCTTCGAAATGGTGCATTTGAACTGTATCTTTTGAAACCAGTCTTAGAATCTACTTCGAAGGAATACGCGTTTATGGGCTAGCTGTCAATTTTCCTCTGAACCTGGGGCAATCTTTGAGAGAGTTGGGGGAATTTTTCCGGGGCGATATGTCGCATTAGACAGCTTTCTATTCTTTTGATGAAAAATTGTACAAAAAAAAACATTGAGTCAAGAAAACAACGCGTAGATAATTTATTCATTCTAGAAAAACTTAGAGCTTATGAGGCAGAATGAAATTAAGTTGGTAATATTATAACTGAAATAAGATGGCATGAAATTTAATTGTAGGACAAATCGTCAATACTTTTTTGATTTTTTGTATACTGGGCAGTCGTTCCGATATATTCTGAAGAAGCGGAGTTCGGAAACTGTGCGAGGTGCGTTTTTCTTCATCATCAGGATTCAGATTCCAGCTCAAACCAAATTGGTTCAAAACCAAGAGCATGGCAAAATCACTGGTCGGAAATTCTGAAGGTTATTTTGGCTAATTTTAAGCTGATTGGAAGCATGAAAATCCACCAACTAATTCCCACTAAATTTCAGATCTTGCTTTATAGGGTACATTTACGATTCGCTAAGGAAATGAAATTTGATTAAGCTCCAAGGGAGCAAAGAGTAATTGCATTAGAAAAGACTCTTGCTGGCTTGGAAATCAACTATGTCATAAAAGTCTGATATAATTTGAAGGGTTTTATGTATTGATTATAAAAAACCTCGATTAACTTTCATAGAATTATCGCTCTTTTTTCCACTCTTTCTTTCATTACCAGAGTAGACGGAAAACAGAAACTTCCGACAAGTATTGTTGAAAAAAATCTCTAATTCTTGTTATTTTTTGAGTGTGAAACTATCTTAAAAAAATTAGCAATAAACTTTTTTTCACAGTTTAATTTTAAAAATTCTGAGTTTTAGCTGGAATTGAATCCACTTTAAGAGTGAACTACCAGTTCAGATTCAACAACTCTTCAATATAAAAACAAAGATTTTTCTCGACACTCGAGTTCAGTAGTTTTTCAAACCTGTTACATGCACACAGTAGCAAGCGTGCCAACCGGGGGAGAGAGATCGCAAGCCCCCCTCCCCCCTCCCCCCTCCCCCTCCCCACATCTAGTTGCCAAAATTTTCCAAAGGGTCCACTCTTTGGTATAATTTTAATCTATTTTGCCTGGTCAATATCAAAATTTTTCTAACAGAGCTTTTGGTGCCAATATAAGTAATATTGATAGGGGAGCGCGCGCTGTAAAAACGCAACTTTTGGTCAAATATTTTTAACACTGCTGAAAACGTCATTTTAGCCTGCAGCTAATTGCCTGCAGCGAGGCAAATTTTTGACAAAATAGGGTCCTTATAGTAATTTCGGAGAGCTCGGAAAATCAAAATGGTGGACCTAAAAAGTCGACAGATTTTTCAAGTTTTTGTTTGGAAAAACCGCCCTTCTCCAATCGCTCGTAACTGCATATAGGACATTTCCCGGAACAATGATTTGTATCCTTGAGCATACTTTTTGACTAAGAAACTTGCAGTTGGATCAACTTCCTTTGTAAAAAAAACTTAATACCGTTTTCACTTGGTTATTCTGTTTAGTGAGAATATGATGCGACCATGTGGTCGATCAATGAAAATTACCATTGAAGTATAACTTGCGTTGAACAAGCTTTCTTTTGAAGTTTTTTCCTGTGAAACAACCGTTAACATGAACAAATGAGGTCCACATTATCATTTTATTTGACTTGTTTTACAAAAATGTTGTCCAAAATCAACGTTTCGACTTCTTGAGTCATGTTATTTTTCCGACTTTCGGAGAAACAAGTTCGGCGTGGTTTTTTTCTTTGGATAAATTTCGACTTTTGCCGGAATTTTCTAGTATCATCAAATAATCGTTATAGTATCATCAAAAAAGATATTTAACTTGTGATCATTTTTGTAAGACTATGGGGGTGTATTGATTATTGATACAATGATTAGATAGCACTACGGGGGTGTATTGATTAGTACTATATATTCGTGCTATTAACCCTGAGGTTGGCCTAAAAACTTGATTTGAGGCACGCTATTTGTTCTATTAAATACTCTGCTTAAGCATTTGTTTTGCTACTTTACATCGCGTGTGTGTCGGGGGGAAGACCAATCTTTTCTCATTTTTTCCAGAAAATTTGCACTGCAAAAAACCGTTCCAAAATGAACTGAGGGAAACTAATTGGTTTTTTAATTCCATTTACAAATTAAACTTCAACCCGTAAATTTGGTACAATTAACGAGCGCTATTTTTGCGCTATTAATGTGACAACAGTTACTTAATACGTCTATTAAATGGTACACATACAAAAAAGTCCCATACAAAACGGTCCTAAACAAAACAGTGCAAAAAATCTTTGAAAAAACCAAAAGGAACAATCCAGTAAAAAAATTAACAGTCCAGTTTAAGGTCGCCGGTGAGTGCGTTGCGTACTGAACGGCTCTAACTTTTGTAGGGAGTCCTACCCTCTGATGGCGAGCTCGCAACATGCTGACGCGACAGCGACGGCCATTTTTTTAAAAAAATTTTTGTTGTTTGGTACAAAAGACAATCTAGCTTGCCGGTTTTTATAGGCAATGATCACTTTGGACTGTTCTTTCGTTCTTTTTTTTCCGGAATGCGTTAAATTGGATTGGTGTTCCGACTTTTGTTACAAAAGTAACGGAATATTTGTGCTCGGGTGGGTTTCTTTTTCTTCAGACAAAATTCGACTTTTTAACTAGCCATTTTTGACGGAATTTTTTTTCTCATTCAAAAGGTATTGTTGTCGTGAGCTTAAATTTGAAAAGATATGTCAACTGTGATCATTTTTAGCAAAAATATGGGGCTTTAAAGATAGCCAATTCGGCTAGTTTGGGACAAAAAAGCGCGATATTCTTAGTGCTCTTAACGCGTAAGCCGAGATTCAATCCGTCTCAGATTTTAGATAACTGGATGATAAATTGAATTTTTTCATAGTTTAAAATTGCTGCAGCACCCATCAAGAAACTGAAAATTTTACTCGGATCATAGGCCGCTACTAACTCTGAAAGGTTTTTGTCAAACCTAACATATTGCGGTTTTTTTTTATAACGGGACACTCTTTGACCGGCACATATTTTTTCTATCAGGATTTTGGCGTTTTCCTGTTCATCTTGGAATTTTAGATGATCTTTGGAAACGATGGGTGTTTTGCGTTGTCAAGTTTGATGAAGTTGCTATTCCAACCGTCAACTGATAGCTGTTTCAAAATCAATGGTTGCTCTTTTGGGAAGTTCTATTTCGAAACAGTTTAACAGTCGAATACAAGTCTCTTCGTTCTGGTCTGGAAGCAAGAACTGTCTGGAAGCAAGAACTCTTTCAACTGATGCGTGTATTGTGTATATCTGAGAAAAAACATTCGGGGCCGTTGAAAGAGTGCCATTGCAGAACCAATGATCAGTACCACTAAAAAGATCCAGTCCTGGTTAAGTGGTGAAAACCATAATTCACTCAGTATCATCTGGTCCCGAGTCAAATTGGAGGAAGCGTTCGCCACTGCGAATCCCTTTCAGCAATTCTGTTAGTTCAGAACCTATTAATGATTTTGGTTACTGCATTTTGGCCTGCTTCACTCTTTTGACGGTTCTCTGATTGGCTGAATAGTTAGGAATCGCTGCTGCATTTTCTCTGTTTAGGTCCCTTTGAACGGAAAGAACTGTTTGTCTAAGTGGTTCATCTGCTACAACTGCTCTAGTCTTAAGGGCTGTTCTAAGTTTTGCTTTTCAATGTGGGCTGGATCTGGGAAATGACTATGATCACTTATAATAGTGACCTTGTCTAGCAAAGTTCGCACGAGGCCATTACATTTTGATAAAACACATCGCCACAAAATTGAGGTGTCTGTCAAAGTTCAATAATTCAAATAAGCATATGCATTATAAACTAAAATTTCATTGTTTTTATTTGTCATAAGGATTGCCATTGTTGAACACCAACTAAAGAGCTATAATAGGGATGCTAAAATCAGTCATAGCCACGTTTGTTGTTCAACCAACCGTTAACTGTTGAGGTATGTGTAAATGATTTCAGTCAACTTTTACTTGAGTCTCTAGCAGGCCACTCAGTTAAACTTCTGGACTTAAAATATAGTTGCGCGGCCTTATCAATTTGATCCTTCTTATCCTAAATTTTTATCAAAATAATCCGGTTGTTATCTACGTTGTTAATTAACTAAACAGTTTTCGGATAATTTTATCTGGGAGCCAAATGTCTTGGACACTTTTGTTTTTTTTTGGACAGTTTTGTCCAAGACATAAGTGACTAGGACACAATTTTCCAGGCACGTATGTCATACTGCTACTGCAATAGCAATAATTGATTATGTATGTACTACCAACCTGCGGTGCTTAGTTATTAATTCCATGGTATACTCAAGGTCACAGTGTGTTGTGACATTGAGACTTAGTTGAGAGGTCAGAGTTTTCAGTGTTGATCTATCTCTCATTAACCAATAAAAGAAAAGAGAAAACAAACTTCAATATAACAGAATACATTATTTCTGGTTTGAACAATTTCTTAGGCAGTAACTGTTAAAGAAAACGTAAGCCCGGAGATTATATTGGAAGAACCAAAAGACATATTAGAGGAGCCACCTCCTCGAGTAGAAACACCACGAGATGGAGAGAATGAAGATGCGAGGAATGCGAGGATTCTTAGAGACAAGCTAGCAAGGGATAGAGTATTGTTGGAGAACGAAGAGAGAAGGACAAGAGGCCCACGAGTCGGACACAATGTTTTCTATAACGAAGTACAAAAGAAACTGGTGTCCAGATTATTTTTGTCTCTGGGTACAGAGGGGAAAAAACGATTCTTACAAAAGAACCCGCATACTGAAATATCGAGAATGTCGTTCAGGGAAATTACAGAACTTGCAGAAGTTTTGTTTCAAAAAGTGAAATGTGTAACGTATGAAAAATATAAACTGTTTACACGAATGCAAGAATCCGGGGAATCTCTGGAGGCATTTCACGCAGCGCTAACTGCGCAATCAGCCCGATCTGAACTGGGAACATTGGAAAATGAGACAGGCCGTGATTTATTCATTTCGAAAATTAAAAACATGACATTGCAGGACACGTTGACATTCGAGACTCTAGATCCGGAAGAGGTTCTGAAAAGGGCGATAAAATTCGAACACAGCAACTTAACCACAATGACTTTTCAAAAGATGAATGCTGCGGCTACAGGAGGAACAAGTCAAAATTACACTTCGGGAGTGAGGATAAAACAAGAACCTTGGCAGTTAGAAATTTGTCAGGGACGACAAAGAATCAGAACAGAAGGGAATCAAATAAAAAGCAAAATAATAACATGAACCACAACATGAAAACGAAACCATGTAACAGATGTGGAAGGGCGTTTGATCAGGGACTTTTGAAAAATTTTTCAGCGATGGGAAAAACTTGTAAGAACTGTGGTAAACCCAATCACTTTGCAAAAATGTGTAGATCTCAGCAAAAAAGTGAGGTTGCGGAAGAATCGGAAGGATCTGTAGAGGAATGCGATCAGACAAAAGCAAGCTTTGGGTCATGTAGTGAGTTCGAAGTCATGTCGCTCCAAACATATCAACCTGAAAATGAAAGAGTTTTTAAGTATGTGAAGGATCGATTCAATGAAATGAGGAACAAATCGAATAGAGAGACAATACAAGTTCAGAAAATTGATTCAATTTGAGACCCAACGTTGAAACGAGTAAAATCACTAAAGGCCATGATACGAATTGATAATCAAATAATACAATTGACAGTGGACACGGGAAGTCCAGTTTCGTTTCTAAATTGGGCGACGGCGAAGGAAATTATGGAAAATTCAAGCAAAGTAAGATTCATTCCGTCAGAAAAACTGAATTTGCAGACCAAATTCGTTGATTATAACAAACAACCGATCAGTGTATTGGGAGCCTTGAAGACGAACCTTCGGTCGGCGGGCTGGGAGGTGAAAGGCGCTACCTCTCTTGTGACGGAACGTAAGACCAGATGCATCATGGGATTAGATTGGCAAGGACAAGTGGAGATAGTTACTACAATAAAACCAGCGCCAAAGGAACTTACCAGGTTTGACGTGCTCATGTGCGAGCTGTCAGAAGATTGGAAAGAAACGTTTTTCAATAAGTTCAAAAAAATTACATTGTAAGCTCGAAATTTAAATATCCACTATGTCCATTTCAAGAAAAAGGGAGAAGAATCCCAATTCACATACAGGATAAAGTTGAAAAAGAAATCGAGAAATTGTTGACAGAACGTCTTATAACAAAACTTGATAAATGTACGAGTGATTGCTTTATTGCTCCGATTGTGATAACAGTAAAAAAGGACGACTCAATAAAATTGGCGTTGGACGCGAAACCAATAAATAGACAACTGTTTAAAAATAAATACCAAATGCCTAACGTAGATGAGCTCATCGAAGGGGTGAGTCTAATTGTTACTGAAAACAAAAGTGGGTATCTCTACTTCACGGTGTTAGATTTGAAGTATGCGTACAGTCAATTAAAATTGGCTGTAGATACAGCTAAACAATGTAATTTTGAAATTGTTGGCGGGAAAGCAACCGGGACATACAGATTTCTTACAGGGTTCTATGGATTAGCGGACATGCCAGCCGGATTCCAAAAGGCCATGGACAGAACTATCAATCACGCTAAAAACATGTTCTGTTTTCTGGATGACATTCTTATTGTGTCGAAGGGAAATGAAATGGAACATGGAAATCTGGTGGAAGCGGTACTTAGGAGATTGAATGTTGAAAAATTGGCTTTGAATATATCAAAGTGCGAATTTTTCAAACAAGAAGTGAATTGGTTGGGTCATCACCTCTCAGAAGCAGGGGTTAGTCCAAAATTCACTAAAACCGAAGCGATTATAAACCTAAATCCGCCGAAATCGCTTAAACATTTAAGGTCATTTCTGGGAAGTATAAATCACTTAGCTAAATTTATAGCTAACGCAGCAAGTTTAACTGAGAAATTGAGACCACTTCTTAAAGAAGAGAATCAAAAGAGAAAGTTGAAAAACATGAAACTACCGGTAAAAAAGTCCGAGTGGTTGGATGAGGACACTGTAAGATTTGATGCTATAAAAGAGGCTGTAGCAAATATTACAAAAGTACATTATTATGATGCTAACCGAGAGACACGAGTTAAGTGTGACGCGAGCCATGATGGCTTAGGCGCTACATTGGAACATCAAAATGACGAAGGTTTGTGGGTTCCAATCTCATTCGCATCTCGGTATCTAAATGTACAAGAAAAAAAATAATCAACAAATGAACTGGAGTTACTGGCATTTGTTTGGGCAGTAGACAGATACAAACATTACCTGTTGGGAAAATCATTTACCATTGCAACAGATCACAAAGCGCTCACATCAGCGCTAGATGGTAACAAGTCTAATAAGGCCAATCAATCTCGTTTGACCCGGTGGGTCGATCGGTTGTTGCCATATCAATTTAATATAGTTCGCATTCCGGGGAGGAACATGCGTATAGTTGATTACTTACTAGTAGCGACAATAAACTCCTTTCATGAAGCATTAGACTGCATGAGCAGTAGGCTGAAAGGCATTGGGTCGCTCGACCGGAACGAAAACGTTCTAGAATGTTCTAGAAGGAATGCAGAGAAACAGTCATCAAGTAATGGTTGCCATAGCAACCAAAACGGTCAAAAACGAACAAAGCTCGACGGGAACGAGAGAAAACAGTTTCCACGACTGCCAAAACAGCTAAACCCAACAGTTAAAGATAAACCAATCACTTTTTCGTCAACTCATCTCAGCAAGCAGTCGTGCTCAAATAACTTGATAATCGCAGAGAAACTAGTATCAAAAAATCAGAAGAAAGGAAAAACAGGCTCAAGGAACGAGATGTCAGAAAATAGATCCTACGATTGGTGGTCGGATACACCACAGGACTGGCGCAATGATGATAGAGAAGAAAACCTGCTGGATCCAAAGTGGAATCGCTCAATGACAAATGCAAACGAACTTTCTGAAGAGGAGGAAATCACAGAAACATTATAGCGCACGAGAAAAATCATTCGTGGAGGCCGGAAAAATAGAGATAGCTCGGACAGTGAAACACGACATGCATCAACTCGAACCAGAACAAGAAAGAGAAGCAGATCAGAGACTACTTTCGTTCTGGCAACTAATCAGAGGAGAAGGCAACATACCGGGAAATATTAATAGAGAGTTGGTGGCAAACACAGAAAAAACCAAGGACAGCCCAGGAAATAGTCAAAGTTCAACTATCATTAAACCATCTGCATCGGCGGAAAGAAAGCTGAGTGAGGTGCAGGTAATTGAGGTGGACCTGACGACTACAGAAGATATTGAGAGTGAAGAAGAAGTGTGTGCCATTGAGCCACCGAAGATATCCAGTAAATCGAAACTGCAGAGGCAGCAACAAGAGGAAAACCTCGACAATTTATCAAAACTGTTTGATAAAAGTCTGCTAGCTGAATGAACAACCGAAGACACCTGGATGGACCGCCTTAGACGAGTGATAAAGAGGGGAGACAAACAAGGCTTCGAATTAATGGGACTATATACGAATCCATTGTGGTCACAGATGGCAGTGCAGGACGACTGCATTTTGGTGAACAATGGTTTAGCGGTTCCAGCTCAGTTGAGACAAGCAGTTCTAAAGAGGATCCACCGAGGACATCCAGGCCAAGAGGCTATGTTAGGAGTGTCACAATACCTGTGGTGGCCGCATATGAACAAGGACATCGTGAATCTAGCGGAGGAAAGTCGTAGTTGCACCAGATATGGTAAGAACGTAAAACATCTTATTCCAAAAAACGCGTCAAAACCATTGCCACTGCTCACGCAGCCGGGACAGGAAGTACAATTAGATTACACGGGGCCTATAGAAAATCAAAAAGGAAAAAAAATCTACCTGCTAGTAAATATTGATAGATTCTCAAAATTTCCATCGGTGAAAGTTACGAAATCTACAAATGGGAAGTGCACAGTAAAATTCTTGAGATCGTATATAGACACACATGGGATTCCGGAATCGATTCGCTCCGATCAATTTTCAGGATTTAAAGGGAAAACTCTAAAAAAGTTTTGTTCGGAACTTAACATCGAGCAGAAATTCTGTCCGGTGGGGGATCATCGAGGCTGTGGCTTGGTAGAACGTACAATACAAACTATAAAGAGAAGATTGGGGGTAATGTTGCTCGAAGAAAATAACAAATTGATCAAATTAAGTCTCAGTATCATAATGCGAGATCTACGGTGGAACAAGCAGAAAACTATACAAGTATCCCCATTTCAAGCACATTTTGGCAGACTACCAAAAACAGAATTTAAAATTGTAAGGAATAGGTTTCTAAGCAATTTTGATTATTTAGACAAACAACATTTGGAACGTTCAGCATTGACGGCATCACAATTAAAACGCAGAATTGACCAATCAAGAGAGAACCTTAAAATAGTACGAAAAGGACAACTCAGCATGGACACAAGCCCACTGCATAAGCAGCAAGTAAACTTGGACAGGGATCGACAAAGGGCTAAAGCCCTAAAAAAACTGCTGGAGGCGAATGCCCGATGGAACCACGAAAGAAGAGATGCTGCTAAAAATGATACCAGGCGAATTGTGGACGAGACCGGACTCCTGGGAGAAGGGATTCATCGAGGACAAAGAATCAAAACAAAGTAAATCTCCACCGAAGACAATTTTACGAAAGGACCTGTTACGGAAAAGTGGAGAGGCACTTACAAAGCAACTGAAGGGTAAAATAGCGTCTCAAGCAGACTCAACTATTAAGACGACAACAGGCTCTATTTACAGGAAATCGGACATTGCACAATCGAGAGCAGTTCTAACACACGAGAATCAGCGGAGTGAGAGTAAGAGCCCATCGGCGGAGCCTACGAAAAATTTTCAAAGGATCATTTCCCCTGAAGCACTCGAGGATATCGGGTCAGATGAAGAATTACAACGAGATATGGAAATAGCTGATGCGGTGAACCCCATAGACCGATTCCAACAGAGCCAAACAGTCGTAACTTCCAAAGACACGAACGCAGGAGGTGGCCTCAACTTAGCTATCAAGAGAGCGAAACCAAATTTGGCGGGCCCAAGTTCACCGGCAGATGAGAACGACAAAAAGAGGACGGACAAGAAAGCCAAGGAAAAGAAGACTCAAAGCAAACAGCATAATTTTACAGGTCAAACTGCGACAGCAGTGGATCAGGGGCAGGATCAATCGACATCAAAGTTGGGGACGTTGGGTCACAACACTCAGACGAGTTCTACTCCTAAAACAAAACAGCGGTCAAAAATGAAATGTATTGATTCCCAAACATCTCCGGAGGACATATAAGACACATTCCAAAATTGAAATTTGGCACCAGCTGAATGGGAAAAGTTTGCAGACTAATTACTAAAACGTGGGGTTCATAGAGTCGCGGACGATATTAGAGGAAATTCACAACCATTTTTGGAAAGAGATGCAGCATTTGAACCGCCACAAGGATTCTCCGACGAGTCAAGTGCGGAGGAGTCGAGTGTCCGGCGAAGCTCCAGGCAAACAAAGAATAAAGAACCGAAACGTTTTGGTGACCCGATCAAGCACTCAATTAAAGAGATTTCAGAGAATCTGACAGGGGGCACTTCTCAAAACGGCACTTCAGGAATACCGTAGAAGACTGAGAGACTTCAAGGAACGAAGTGATAGGCCTGTAGAATCAAATTGAAAATGCTCGAACGACACTAATTTAGGCGGAAATTTGGTTATGCAACGCTGGATGAAGGAGTGGACTGGAATCCGAGCTGGAAATAGAGCTGGAGGAAAACTGAAATAGAAAATCATGAACTAATTCTTCAGTAACCCAAAAATTTTCTTGCGAACTGAGTATATTAAACTCTTTTTAAGATAAATTATCCTACTTATGTTGAATAATTTTTGTTTTTACCGAGGGGGGTGTGTCATATTGCTACTGCAATAGCAGTAATTGATTATGTATGTTTTACCAACCTGCGGTGCTTAGTTATTAATTTCATGGTATACTCAAGGTCACAGTGTGTTGTGACATTGAGACTTAGTTGAGAGGTCAGAGTTTTCAGTGTTGATCTATCTCTCAGTAACGAATAAAAGAAAAGAGAAAACAAAGTTCAATATAACAGAATACATTATTGAATTACAATTAGTTTTCAGTTGATACCGCATCGGATATCCAACATATTTGCCAAATTGATTTGTTAATGGGAGCAAAATCTATCACTTTGTACTTTATATTGCGCGTGGGGTGATGATTTTCAAAATCAAAATTAAAAAAAATTCATTCCATTTTATTACATTTAATTTTTTTCATGGTATCACAACTCAATAGACCTCAAAATGCAGTCGGAACTCTCAGGGCTTCGCCTTGATACGAGCAGTCTTGTTTTGTATAGGACTGTTGTGTTTGGAGACGCTATTAAATCGATCCAATTTGCATCAAGGCATGCCTCTCTGGTCTATTCAATACTTTTTATAAGCAAACAAAAGAAGTCCTTTTATACGTTACGCAGCGTGTGGGGTCTGACTTTCAAAAATTAGATGAAGACTTAATCGAAAACCCCCTTCGGCTACTTTGTAGAACTACCAAAAAGTACGAACAGAATTATCAAGTTTCATGGTTCAGTATAATTGGCTAATTATATCAGTCAAACTCAAGCTCAATCGTTCCCTTTTAAGCCTTCAAAACAATCATTTTCTCTCCGATAAGTAAATTGGTGGGTGTTAATTAATCATAAAATAGAGAAAACTGACCTGAATAAAAAAAATAAATACAATAGGGATCTTGATCATAGTTCAACCTATTGCAAAACGGGAGAACGTCGTTAAAAGGTAGAAGTATGCTTAACTGTAAAATTATTTCGATTTAGCGATGGCAATTCTACTATCATATGGTTAGTAAACAAGCTCTCACAAAAGTTTTAAACCGTTCAATTGGACAAAATTAGTCACCCGACCGATTTTTGAACGCTTAACGTATATAACAGTTTGATTGCTCCAGCTTTAACTTCATTTCACATACCCTGGTTGACCTCCATAGAGGAAAACGCTAAACTTTCAATTCTTTATTTTTAGTCTCTAGAAAAATGCAAGTCAGACGAATTTCACATATTTTTGGACAATGAGTTTGATTAACTCAAGCGATACTTTTTTATTGTTTTGGTTTCAATTTTGGTGTATCTCTATGAAAAGAAGATGTGGAAAATGTATCATCAGCATTTGTGGTCAATCCATTTATGGAAAATGTATCATCAGCATTTGTGGTCAATCCGCATGGCTGTTTTTTGCTCCTTCTTGAAGATACCAAGCAATGATTTCCTGCTATCTAAAGCTTCTGTCAGTTTTGGGGTTGAGGATGTTAACTTGGTCCGAGTTCACAGCTTATTGTCAATGCAGCAATAACAAGACGTTCACTTTGTGTTTATGCTTATTAGCACCCAAATAATGACCAAATTATAGCACTTTTTTGGCAATCCAAGATTTTTGGCTATATGACCTTGTTGGGACATTTTTGGCTACATGCAATTGGCAGAAAAGCAGAAGTAGATTTAAGGAGGGGACTCTCTTAGGAAAAACTCAATTTCAGTCGAGCAAATCTTAAACATAAATTTGAGAGAACCCTAACGAAAAGCCCAAAAAACGCCCAAATCAAAGTTCTTGCATAACTTTTTTTCGAAAAAATATAGTTTTCTCGTAAACTGCATATGACGCCTAATAAATCATCTGCAATTTTTCTGCAAATTGATGTATATCTAATCATGTTTGCAATTCCTCGGATTCAGTTAACCGCATTTCTAGACCAGGAAAGTCGAACTGCAGAAACCAGGCAAAAACGAACTTGAATGTTTGAAAAATCTCTCTTTTTATTGTAATTTGGCTGTAAGTTTTGTACATTGAAAGAACTTTTTTCTGAGTAAGTGATATCCAATTAGTTTATACCTGCAAAGGTTTTGTGTTTCGTCTTTCGAAGAGAGTGGCGAAATAATTATGCTCATGATTCATTCAACATTAGACTTCTCAACGAAGCGTTATTAACAGAAGTTTTCTATATGCTATCTGAAAAACCTTGTTGCCCAGAGCTCAATTATAGAGAAACCAAATCACTGGTGATCTTTTTCTGTCAAATTCGAGGAGTTTGAAATTAGCTCTTTTGAGCAATCTGGGAAAAGTAACTCGCGACATATTGCGTTCTTATAACACGCGTACGCGGCAGGCTTACTTGTTCTGAATTGAATCGATGCAATCCTGGGGTCTTTTTATTAGGATACGACAGCTAAATTTATCCATTTGATCTTTAGGTAGCGTTTGGGATACCAAATAAACTTTTTCCATTGATTTATGAAAGTTTCAACTAAAAACTTTTTAATTGGCTTCAAAGTGCAATCTGATATAAGCTTTGCACTGATATGCGACCGCTGCTATTTTTCTCTCAATCACTTTGACTGTTATATTATACAGTTTTTGTTAGGAAGATAAAAACGATTTGTCGAAAAGACTAGTCTAGTAACAGAAAAAACTCTCATAAAGGCGCATGCGCGCACTGGGTCGCGCTCTGGAATTTCATTGATAAAATTCGATTATAGTAGCTTTTTAATGTCATTCGTAATAAGATAGAACAAAAATTGGACAGTGTGATCAATTGAAAAACAATAATTAATATTTTTTTTCAAATCATTCATTAAACACATTTAAACCCAAATAAAACATTGCAGTGGATTATAATGGATTAGAATCATACATTTTCTGCTATAGTCAAGCTGAAATTGTCAGACACATCAAAATTTAATCAAATCAAGACAGTTGGGTAGAAAAAATTATCCAGTTTTAGTTTTCGTTCAGACTTTTATAACGAAAGTAACGGAATATTTGTGCTCAGGATGTTTTTTTTCTTTAGACAAATTCGAATTTTATCTAGCCACTTTTGACGATTTTTTTTTGTTGTAAGCTTAAAATTAAAAAAATATTCTACCTGTGATCATTTTTCGAAAAGTTATGGGGGCTTAGAGATTGCCATTTTTTGCCAATTTGGGACAATGAACGCGAGATATATGATATTAACGCGTGAGCGGAGATTCGATCCGGCTTAGAAATCGTTCAAAATTGGTTTTAAAGAAGCTTTTTTTTGCCATAATTGATTAGTTACTAGGAGCAAAATTTATCACTTTGTACTTTATATGGTGTATGGAGGATGAGTTTTACAAAAAATCTCAAATTTTTCGAAAAAAAAGTTGTTTTTCTGTTTTATTTCATTACGTTTACTTTTTCATGTTTTTACTTG
>NC_087067.1:23420629-23507665 GCF_963678635.1 Symsagittifera roscoffensis | reverse complement strand
TTTGTTGTTCGTCTTATCATTGCGGTTAGAAAACTGGGCAAGTAAAAAATACAAACCATTATGCACTAACGATACAAAAAACCGTTTGCTGCGAATTAAGGTTGGAGTGGAGCGACCACATTAACCTAGTGAAGCAATTGAAAATTGAGAAAAGAGCACTAATAAAAAATGAGTTTTTTTTTCTGATTTTCCATTAAATAATTGGCGTGTATGTTTCATTTAACTAATACTGCTTTAAAATGAGTCAAATATGGCTAAGAATTATACTTATACGCAATGTTTTAAACAATTCTATAGAAAGCTCATTGTTTATTTTTTTTTCGTTCGTGTTATTTTCCCGAAATTCGTTCTTCGTTCGTGTAATTTCACCAGAACTCGGTCGTGATCTTTCACCGAATTTCATTCAATTTCGTTCGTGTAATTTCAACGTCTGGTAACTTCTCCGATAAAACATTCCGCTATGTCAACATATCAAGTTTCATCCAATGTCAACATAACAAGTTTTCATGCTATGTTTTCATCCATATTTCTGCAGTGTCAATATAACAAGTAAATATTCAACGAGCTAATTTTTTACTTGACCGATAATAGAAAAAATTTAAGATAATCAGTTAGAAGAGCAACCAAAAGGCCATGACTTGCAACCAAACGGCCGAGATTCCGCATAAAATTTTTCACTAAAATGTCTCTTTTTAAATTGTTTTAGCACGGGACTAATTTCGGCGCTAAGCGATTGATTTTTTCTTAATATGGTGAGATAAGTTATGGGTTTCAGTGTCTCAGATGGTAAGATGATAAGATTCATTTTGCAGCTCCTATGTTTTTAGCTTGCCATTTATTAAGACAGGGAAAAATTTACCATAATTAGAGAGTTGTTTGGTTGTTCTAGGAACTAAGGATAGAGTAAAAATTGTAATGTTTCAAGATACAAAAATTCCGCAACCATTAAACTCGTTTAACTGCAAAGTCATCTGAACTTCAAAATGTTTAACTAAGTATAAACCCAAATTTGCCCTGTCTTCGATAACTTTGTTTCTTTATTGTTCCGACTTTCGATACGAAAGTAACGGAATATTTGCGCTCGGGGTGGGTTTTTTTCTTCAGACAAATTTCGACTTTTTAACTAGACATTTTTGACTCATTTGAAAACTATTGTTGTGTTGAGCTCAAATTTGAAAAAATATTTTACCTGTGATCATTTTTTGTAAAGTTATGGGGGTTTAAATATTGCCATTTCGGCCAAATTGGAACAATTAACGCGCGATAAATTTCGCGCTATTAACGCGTAAGCGGAGAGTTAATCCGTCTTAAAATTGTTCCAAATTGGTTTATAGAAGCTTATATGCCATAAATGGTTTGTTACAAGGAGCGAATTCTATGCTTTTGTATTTTATATGGCGTGTGGGGGGATGATTTTCATTTATTACATTTAATTTTTTGATGTTATTACTGCTCCATTAAACCTTAAAAGGCAGTCGGAACATTCAGGGCTTCGCCCTGATACGAGCAGTCTTGTTGTAGTATCATGTTGTATCCAAGCCTGTAGGCATGTCCTGGCACATCGAATACGGACATTATTGACGGGCGTTAAATTCCACAAACGAATCACAAAAGTTGTTAGACTTTTGAATGACTATCTTTTTTGTTTACTTTTTTTTCCTTGTGAAACAATTGAAGGACTACCAGTCATTTCTCAGAGTTTTTGTTCAAGCAATCCACTATCACTCGAGAAGAAGGGATAAGCCTTCTTGTCTTTGTGTTGACTTTGATTTAAAAATTTTTCGAAAATTTAATGTCTTTTTTGATTACAGTATATTCAATTATTTACTTTCGTTGATTAGACAGTGAACGAGATACTTTTTAGTAAAATCTACATGTTATTGGCCGCTGTTGAATTCAAATACGGGTAGAGTATTTATCTATCTTTTTAGATTTGCGCCAAATCAATGAAATGAACTTTTGAGCCAAAAAACACCAAATACATCTGTTTTCGGGATAAATGTTATTTCGGGCTGTCCCAATTTGTGTTTCCTGAAACTGCTTCGTTTGTTGAAAACACTGAAAATCTTGGGGAGTCGCAATCTTGCTATGCTTCCCAATACAGGTCTGGCTAAAAGTTATACTAATACGCAATGTTTTAAACGATCCTATAGAAAGCTCATGGTTTATTTTTTTTCGTTCGTGTTATTTCCCCAAAATTCGTTCTTCGTTCCTGTAATTTCACCAAAACTCGGTCGTGCGATCTTTCACCGAATTTCGCTCAATTTTGTTTGTGTAATTTCAACGTCTTGTAATTTCTCCGATAAAACATTCCGCTATGTCAACATATCAAGTTTTCATCCAATGTCAACATAACAAGTTTTCATGCTATGTCTTCATCCATATTTCTGCTATGTCAATATAACAAGTAAATTTTCAACGAGCTAATTTTTAATCGACCGATAATAGACAAAATTTAAGATAATCAGTTACAAGAGCAACCGAAAGGCCATGACTTGAAACCAAACGGCCGAGATTCCGCATAAAATTTTTAACTAAAATGTCTCTTTTTAAATTGTTTTAGCACGGGACTAATTTCGGCGCTAAACGATTGATTTTTTCTTAATATGTTGAGATAAGTTATGGATTTCAGTGTATCAGATGGTAAGATGATAAGATTCAATTTGCAGCTCCTATGTTTTTAGCTTGCCATTTATTAAGACAGGGAAAAATTTACCATAATTAGAAAGTTGTTTGATTGTTCTAGGAACTAGGATAGAGTAAAAATTGTAATGTTTCAAGATACAAAAATTCCGCAACCATTAAACTCGTTTAACTGCAATTTCATCTGAACTTTAAAATGATTAACTCAGTTTAAACCCAAATTTGCCTTGTCTTCGATAATTTTGTTTTTTTATTGTTCCGATTTTCGATACGAAAGTAACGGAATGTTTGTGCTCGGGGTGGGTTTTTTTTCTTCAGACAAACTTAGACTTTTTAACTAGCCATTATTGACTCATTTGAAAACTTTTGCTGTGTTGGGCTCAAATTTGAAAAAATATTTCACCTGTGATCATTTTTCGTAAAGTTATGGGGATTTAAAGATTGCCACTTTGGCCAAATTGGAACAATTAACGAGCGATATATTTCGCGCTATTAACGCGTAAGCGGAGAGTTAATCCGTCTTAAAATTGTTCCAAATTGGTTAATAGAAGCTTATTTGCCATAAATGGTTTGCTACAAGGAGCGACTTCTATCCTTTTGTACTTTATATGGCGTCTGGGGGGATGATTTTCATTAAAAAAATCAAATTTAAGAAATTTTTTTTTCATTTTCTTTTATTACATTTAATTTTTTGATGTTATTACTGCTCCATAAAACCTTAAAAGGCAGTCGGAACTTTCAAGGGTTCGCCCTGATACGAGCAGTCTTGTTGTAGTATCATGTTGTATTCAAGCCTGTAGGCATGTCCTGGCACATCGAATACGGACATAAATGACGGGCGTTAAATTCCACAAACGAATCACAAAAGTTGTTAGACTTTTGAATGACTATCTTTTTGTTTATTTTTGTTTTCCTTGTGAAACAATTGAAGGACTACCAGTCATTTCTCAGAGTTTTTGTTCAAGCAATCCACTATCACTCGAGAAGAAGGGATAAGCCTTCTTGTCTTTGTGTTCACTTTGATTTAAAATTTTTTCGAAAATTTAATGTCTTTTTTGATTACAGTATATTCAATTATTTACTTTCGTTGATTAGACAGTGAACGAGATACTTTTTAGTAAACTCTACATGTTATTGGCCGCTGTTGAATTCAAACACGGGTAGAGTAATTATCTATCTTTTTAGATTTGCTCCAAATCAATGAAATGAACTTTTGAGCCAAAAAAAACGAATACATCTGTTTTCGGGATAAATGTTATTTCGGGCTATCCCAATTTGTTTTTCCTGAAACTGCTTCGTTGTTGAAAACACTGAAAATCTTGGGGAGTCGCAATCTTGCTATGCTTCCCAATACAGGTCTTGCTTGTGTTGATTTTAGCAAATGACCTGCAAGTGCTCCGATATCTCACAAAATTGATGTCAGAAAACCAATGCGATGAAGTTTTGTTCCGATGAGGAAAATGCATTTATTGTTCGTCTTATCATTGCGGTTAGAAAACTGGGCAAGTAAAAAAATACAAACCATTATGCAATAACAATACAAAAAACTGTTTGCTGCGAATTAAGGTTGGAGTGGAGCGACCGCATTAACCCAGTGAAGCAATTGAAAAACGAGAAAAAAGCACTAAAAAATGAGTTTTTTTTCAGATTTTCCGTTTTTCAATTGGCGTGTATGTTTCATTTAAATAATACTGCTTTAAAATGAGTCAAATATGGCTAAAAGTTACACTAATACGCAATGTTTTAAACGATTCTATAGAAAGCTCATGGTTTATTTTTTTTTCGTTCGTGTTATTTCCCCGAAATTCGTTCTTCGTTCGTGTAATTTCACCAAAACTCGGTCGTGCGATCTTTCACCGAATTTCGCTCAATTTCGTTCGTGTAATTTCAACGACTTGTAATTTCTACGATAAAACATTCCGCTATGTCAACATATCAAGTTTTCATCCAATGTCAACATAACAAGTTTTCATGCTATGTCTTCATCCATATTTCTGCTATGTCAAAATAACAAGTAAATATTCAACGAGCTAATTTTTACTCGGCCGATATTAGACAAAATTTAAGATAATCAGTTAGAAGAGCAACCAAAAGGCCATGACTTGCAACCAAACGGCCGAGATTCCGCATAAAATTTTTCACTAAAATGTCTCTTTTTAAATTGTTTTAGCACGGGACTAATTTCGGCGCTAAACGATTGATTTTTTCTTAATATGTTGAGATAAGTTATGGGTTTCAGTGTCTCAGATGGTAAGATGATAAGATTCAATTTGCAGCTCCTTTGTTTTTAGCTTGCCATTTATTAAGAGAGGGAAAAATTTACCATAATTGGAAAGTTGTTTGATTGTTCTAGAAACTAGGATAGAGTAAAAATTGTAATGTTTCAAGATACAAAAATTCCGCAACCATTTAACTCGTTTAACTGCAATGTCATCTGAACTTCAAAATGATTAACTAAGTATAAACCAAAATTTGCCTTGTCTTCGATAATTTTGTTTTTTTATTGTTCCGATTTTCGATACGAAAGTAACGGAATATTTGTGCTCGGGGTGGGTTTTTTTTCTTCAGACAAACTTAGACTTTTTAACTAGCCATTGTTGACTCATTTGAAAACTATTGTTGTGTTGAGCTCAAATTTGAAAAATTATTTCACCTGTGATCATTTTTCGTAAAGTTATGGGGATTTAAAGATAGCCATTTTGGCCAAATTGGAACAATTAACGCAAGATATATTTCGAGCTATTAACGCGTAAGCGGAGAGTTAATCCGTCTTAAAATTGTTCCAAATTGGTTAATAGAAGCTTATTTGCCATAAATGGTTTGTTACAAGGAGCGACTTCTATCCTTTTGTACTTTATATGGCGTCTGGGGGGATGATTTTCATTAAAAAAAAAAAAATTTTAGAAAAGTTTTTTTTTTTTTCATTTTCTTTTATTACATTTAATTTTTTGATGTTATTACTGCTCCATAAAACCTTAAAAGGCAGTTGGAACATTCAGGGCTTCGCCCTGATACGAGCAGTTTGTTGTAGTATCATGTTGTATCCAAGCCTGTAGGCATGTCCTGGCACATCGAATACGGACATTATTGACGGGCGTTAAATTCCACAAACGAATCACAAAAGTTGTTAGACTTTTGAATGACTATCTTTTTTGTTTACTTTTTTTTCCTTGTGAAACAATTGAAGGACTACCAGTCATTTCTCAGAGTTTTTGTTCAAGCAATTCACTATCACTCGAGAAGAAGGGATAAGCCTTATAGTCTTTGTGTTGACTTTGATTTAAAATTTTTCTAAAATTTAATGTCTTTTTTGATTACAGTATATTCAATTATTTACTTTCGTTGATTAGACAGTGAACGAGATACTTTTTAGTAAACTCTACATGTTATTGGCCGCTGTTGAATTCAAATACGGGTAGAGTAATTATCTATCTTTTTAGATTTGCTCCAAATCAATGAAATGAACGTTTGAGCCAAAAAAAAAACGAATACATCTGTTTTCGGGATAAATGTTATTTCGGGCTGTCCCAATTTGTTTTTCCTGAAACTGCTTCGTTTGTTGAAAACACTGAAAAACTTGGGGAGTCGCAATCTTGCTATGCTTCCCAATACAGGTCCTGTTTGTGTTGATTTTAGTTTCAAGCAAATGACCTGCAAGTGCTCCGATAAAGTACAAATTTTCATTGAATGGCTGGCGCTTCGTGTCCAAAAACAATATTTTAACAGTCTAGAAATCATATATGGACGTTTGTAGGCAGTACTGCAAAAATGCCAATGAAAGTGATTTAGTTAAACTATTTTCAATTTTTTCATCTTTCTCGTATTTGTGTTCAAATTTCGATGATATCTTCTTGATTATGATTCCGTTCTGTATAGTAGTCATGTCTGCTTCAAAACTGACTTTGCGTCGGTTTCATCACTGTAGAAATAAACGACAGATATCGGCTTGTTTACATCTTGCGTTTCACAAATTCTAGATAAGGTTAGTTAGAGAGTGCTGGATATCATAGAGAATGTTGATTTTTGCAGCACAACCGAGTTTTTCAAAGACTATATCAAGTTTTTCAATAACTGGATTAGGTTGCAAAAATTCAAAGTTGAACACCATTTTGCTTCCACTTTTTAAAATCTTGATGTCTGTTAAGATGTGTTCATAGAACTTCAATTTATCAACTGTTCACTATTTCCAGGTTTCTTTCACATCTGCATCAGAGCCACATCAGATTTACTCTGTTTCAGCCGCTGATCATGTTTGCGATGTTTTTTAAGCTGAAAATTTGTGCTTTGATTTTCTCACACAATAAGCACCTAATTGAATTGCGTGGGTAGACTTCACGCGCTTCTCGTTTAAATGGAAATTTTTTTCTTGTTGATTCTAAGTCAATTGTTTATATTCTAGAAAAAAAAACGAATCCAGTTTCGCATTTTTTGATAACGAGCTGCGTGCGCACAAACATACATCTCATTGTAGTTGAGACAATTCACCTGTCTTGTTCCTAATTAGTTGAGGCATCCAGAAAATGTAGATCCTTAAGATTTGGTGCAAATTTTTAATATTTTTACACAAAGAAAAGAGCAATTGCTTTAAATGTGAAAGAAAAAAAGAATGAAATTGTTTCTTTTGCTGTTGCTCAAAAAAAATCATACAATCAGTTTTTAGTGCTTTATTTCTGTTATTCACTGTTCGAGATCAACCTAACTAAGGACATTTAATTCCTAAAAACTATTTATTATTATTTTAAAAAGTGTAATTTTTTTATTTGATAAGATTCTATGGAAAAATTTTCTATTCTAATCCAAAAATTTTAAAAGAACAAAATAGTTAAACTGATTTTCTTTTTAAGAAATGAACGTTGACTCTTACTTTTTTTCCTGCCCTATGTAAAATTATCGTCCGTTTGAATGAAACTCGATTCAGGAAAACCTAATCAAAACGATATTTTAACTTTTGCTATAATTTTGTGTATCAAAATTTCAAAAATTTCATCTAATCAGAAAAAAAATATTGTTGATTATTAAACAGCTCAATCTGCTCAAAAAAGCAATTATGATCAGTTTATTTTTTACTTTTTATCCCTATTAATTTCTTTTAAAAAGCCGAAAACTTAACATGATCGAACAGTCGTCAGATTTTTTACTGCTGTTTTTTTTCCTAAGTCATGTCAGATTTTCGTGAAGAAAAATAAGGGATCGTCCTTCTTTATGTTGTCTGCCATTTCTTCGCGGAAGTTTACTGCATTTACGCTGTTGTCGTCTGGGTGGATTAGTTCCCATCCCGGAACTACATCTCCCGCCTGGAGATAATCGACGTACGCCGCTATGTCCGTGTCTTGTATAGTTTGATCCGGATCTTGTTCCTCTCTGATTGCATTAACGTTTGAAGATTTGCAGAGTCAGGCGTAGTGTCCCCTTTTCGTGCAATTATTGCAGATCTTATCTTTGGCCGGGCATTGTTGAAGATGTCCCGGTCCGAACGGATTAACGCACTTGTAGCAAGATTAATTCCGATCGTTTCCTTGTCGTTGAGAGCTTCCCCGCTGTGATTGCTGTCGACCTCTGTTTCCCCTTCTGTTATTACGGTATGGTTCCCCTCGTTTTTGAATGAACCCAACTGGTTCGGTTTTTTTTCCTATCTGTTGGGAAGAAGATGTTTAAGATCCTTGTTTGCGTATCTGGAGCTGGTTTTCCAAGCCATTCTCTTTGCGTATCGCGTATTTGAACGCTTGTGCGGGAGTTTTTGTCTCTGCCAACAGATCTTTTTGCACCTCATCATTTGTAATATTTGCTGTGAAGAGGTCCCTAATAATTTCTGTTTCCAAGTTGTTATTGTTACAATTGGGGTATTTAAAGTTTCCTTTTATTACAAGTTCCGTGAGGCGGCAGTGGAATTGTTCTAAGGTTTCCGTTTTGTTCTGTTTTCTTGTGAACGCCTTGTATCTGTCAAATGTAACGTTGCGGTATTTGATGAAGAGGTGTTCCAGTCTGTTCCAAAACGCTCTCGTCGATGTTTCCTGTATTCTTAAGTCTGGGTAATGTTGGCTGAGGCGTCTTTGGCCCTCGTTTCCGAGGCTTAGATAAAAATAGTTTCGGACTTTAATGTCGGCTTCGTCCCATGGTTTTCCATCCACGGTGGTCCCAAATTATCCAATTGGTTACACTGGTTTTCCTACTGTATCCTTTTTTCTTGGTTGCGTATGTACCGGTCTCTAGTTTGCTACTGAGTTTCCTCCTCTATAGGAAGTTCATTACCAGGCTCGTGTGGTTTGCATATTGTGGGTGGATCTCGTAAGAGTTTGTGCAAATTTATTCCGTCTTTTGCGACAACTCCGAAGTAGAGCTGTTGGTTCCATTTCTCCCACTCGGTTGGGGGTTCCGCCGAGGCTTTCTGCCAAAATGGCGCGATGCCCAGTGGGTTTTTTGTAATTGCTGGCTGCGCCATGTTATATCCACGGATTCTGTGTGTATCGGTAAGATACGGTGTGAGACATATGCTGTGTGAATAGAGTTTAGAAATAAGAAGATTCGGTTAGCAACTTAAATTCAATCGGTAAGCTTATGTCTGATTCGAATCTGACCTCGAAATCATGAGAGAGACAGAGATAAATAACTATTGAATATGGCGTTAGGTTAATAGGTACTTAATTAGATCAGACATCTATATGATTACGTTTACATAAGTACGTATGGTTAAGTATTCGAACTATAATCAATCTATGTTAACTGTTTCAGTTGTAATGAGTTCTATTGGATATCTAGTATATCCGTACGGAAAACAGATGACAAGTTTATTCCAAATTAAAAGTTGTCTCTGTTTGCTTAAACTAGCGCATCTGAAAAGAAAAAATTCCCTCACTCTTAGCTTGAAATCATTTGTTTTTCTGGTCAGCTATCAATTACTCCATTCTTTTTGTTAAGTTTGTAAGGGATATGGTCAAAGTACAAGAGCAAGAATCTTCTCCAGTGTTTTCCTATATCAGTTGGATCTCCCAATTGGAGTTGGATACATGGTTGAATTTATCCGAAGGGGCTACAACGAGCCTCATATGATACAAATCCTATTGGAAAAACCAGCTTGCATCAGATGAACTACCACGAGATTCCCGATTCGAGGTGATGCTTAACAAATTGATGAGTTCCCTCTTCCTTGAGAGGGGAGGGGATCTGTGGGAAAACTTTTAGCTACCGAAAATTACGCGATATGTTCAGAAAATATGTCTCCGGTAAGCGAAACTCCTAGAAATTCTGCAATGACTAGAACAGCCTTGCGTTCCATCGAAAATAAACAAGCTGTCAGTGAGCTCTTTGGCTGATTTAATAACATTTTATCTATTGAACAATTATTTTATGAACTTTATTTTCTTTCAAACATTACAAAAAAAGCGCAAAGTTTTCATAAATCTTCGTTTGTGGAAAATATTCAGTTAAATTGTGCAAATTGTTAAAACTTTTGAAACATTGTTTACTTTTTTTGAAAAATTGAAACAATTTTGCGCCTTCCTAACAAAATTGGAACTGAGAAAATTTTTGCCACTTGTTAAAGACGATAAGAAGATGAAACATTTTTGCATCTTGCCGAAAAGTTAAAAACATTTTTGGAAAACAAGAAGATAATCCATTTATTTTTATTTTTTCAATAAAAAAATGATATAGTCACCTCTTTTTTTTGATTTCTTGAATAACTATCGATATTTAAAAATAACAGAAATCATAGCAGGATCAGAGGCGCCTGAAAACGGGCTGCATAGTTCCACGGCGTTCTCGCAATGTGATTTCGGTTGTTTGTAAATGTAGTAATTTTTACAATGAATGGAATCTAATTTGCAAACAATTTATTATGATTATTATTATAAGTCCATAGCCATTAAAAATTTGTCAAATTTTTTTAACAAGTCAGGTCAATTTTTTGAATTTTAAACTTTCGATTTATTTGAACCAAATACTTCCGTAGAAGCCTGTTTCTGATTGAATCATATTTTTTTATATCGATAATTTTCTTCGAAGTTCTAGAAAACTCTTCGCAAAGAAAAAATGTCAGACTTCATTTGAATTAAGCTTCTACAATCTTTTGATTTTTTAGTGAAAAAAAATCGTTGTTTTTTGTTAAAGCAATTTGTTTTCCAAATTCAATTTTGTTAAATAAACTTGTTTTTCAGGTCAAATTCGTTTTTTAAGGAAAACTATTTTTTTGTTCAAATTATATATTTTTTCCAAAATGATGATATTGAAGAATATAAGTGGCCAATCATAGGTTTTTGACAGTTTTTTTTTGTTTTTAAATGTGAAAAAAGCTGCTAGGATTTTAACCAACATTGTGAAGTAGGTGACATACTCAAGGATACTCATCCTTTTCATGAAAATTTTAGACAATTGAGTCAGTGTAATTTTTTCACAATAATTCAGAAGCAAATGAACGAAAGCTAATAAAAATGTTTTTGTTATAAAAAAACAGAAATTCGACAAACCAGAGATCTCAGAATACAAATTTTAAATTCAATTATAGAAAAAAAAGAATTTGATGTAGCTTTTTTGCGTCATTCTAGATATTTTGTACCTTTTCAGGTGCTTGAAATCTCACCAAAATCTACGGAGGCTTTAGTTAGGAGATAGACATTTTCTGTATCTTTGCATTTTGAACAGTTTGCATTTTGAACAGTTTGTTTATTTGATATATAGGAAAGTCCATTTTCGTATCATGAAGGAGTCTTAGACGTTATTAATGCTTTTCTAAAATCTCTGATTCTTAAAACTCGAGCTCTTGGCATTCTAAAATATGAAAGATAGTTTGCTCACTAGACTTGGAGTTTTTATAGCATTTTGAACAGTTTGCATTTTGAACAGTTTGTTTATTTGATATATAGGAAAGTCCATTTTCGTATCATGAAGGAGTCTTAGACGTTATTAATGCTTTTCTAAAATCTCTGATTCTTAAAACTCGAGCTCTTGGCATTCTAAAATATGAAAGATAGTTTGCTCACTAGACTTGGAGTTTTTATTAAACTTGAGAAGCTTGACACAATCGATACCAATCTCAAATTGTAAGCAGTAGCTCATGCGGTCTATTCAGTTTGGTTTCGTAGTCATTTTGGACCGATTTTTGTTTCATAGTCATCGATTGTTCCATATTTCTCTAGTTCAGTTTCATATTTCGAACTAGAAACAATGAGCTGATAATTTGGGTAGAAGCAAAGCTTTCATTAGAACTTAGACAATGTCTTTTGAGTTTTTTTTTGAATGAGACGCCTCTTTGAAGCAGCTGCCATCTGAAGAATTTTTTCTATTATAAAAATGATTTATAAAGGAAATGTCACGCCCACACAAATTCCCATGAAATTTCATGCTATTTATACCCTATTTATACTTATTTTTGTAGTAGTCAAGGTTACTCCCAAGGTGACATAGTGTTAACTCCATTAACGCTTAAGAACAAAGTAATTATTTTCAGTTCTGTCTGATCAGTTTGCACTTCAAATCAAAAAACTGTTCAGTGAGCAAGTTTAATCGAAAAAGTAATTAAAACAACGCTAGTTCCAAAAAGACTGAAATTTCAAAAAAATAATAAAAAAATTGATTGGAAAGTTTGGTTAGACCCCAAATCTCAACAACTTTTTAGAAGAAGGCTGTACCTGGAATACGTTATAGGCAAAACTTTTTGTCTGCACAAAAAAAATTGTTGGAAATGTTTGCTTGAGTATAGAAGTGATTTAACGACTAAAATGAGAACTAGATTTAAAAAAAAAATTCGTCGGAAAAAGTATTTAACATACAGTGTTTAATGTACAAAAAATTGTACGACAAGCATTTTTCGCAAGCTAAAATTATCAAACTTTTATAAGCAAAAGGATCTCAATCAGCAGAAGATGGCAAAAAAATTTCTGCAGAGAGATGTCTTATACTTTTTTATCCAAACCGTCTTGCCTTTGAGGATCAATTTTTATTGCTGAGTCTGCATTTTTTCATCTAAACTGAATCAACTTCAATCCCCATTAGCCAATTTGACGCTAGAAACGATCAAATTACGTTAAAATCAAATCAGGAAACGCTATGACTTAGGCTGATTGATTTTTAAATTTCCGTACACCTCAGTAGAGCGATGGGCAGTTGATATTTTTTGTTTAAAAAAGTTTTTATGATTGCAGATTAGTTTGCTGACATAATTTGATTGATTACATATTGAATATCTTTTTGATTTGAAGTTAGGGTTTTGGTATTTTCATTCTTTAGAGAAAGTCGGAGCAACAAAACTGTGTCTTAATCAGCTGTTTCCACATGAAACGAATCAACTGCGCATCATTAACTAATTGAACCAACTCAACCCAAATATAGAATGAGAAATGGATAAGTCCTTTTTAACAAACGCTGCATTAACTAATGGATCATGTGGTGAATTGATTAACTTCCTACTTAGCTGAGACGCCCATATCGAATCTCGGATGGATGTTCCGATCAATCTCTGAGCGACTGATTTTGTGAAAAAAAATCTGATTAAATACAAAATGCTGTTGGCGTGATCTCACTCGGAACTGCTTTTGGCAACCGTCTTCTTTTGTCGTCGTCTCGAAAGTTTCCAAAAACTACGAAACTTGGTCAAGAAACCTTGAGAAGGTGGGTCAGTAAGTCGATGTATCAGTTAGTCGATGTATCAGTAAACCGAAAGCGGGCGGACCAGATCAGAGCGAAAATGCAATATTAAATCACGGAATCACTTTGATTGAAAACTGAAACTTTTCCTCGAAACAAAAATTGGATTAAAAAAAGAAATTAAGCTCAGGTTAAACTAATTCTATAAATCTGTTTTGGCAATTGATGTAAATGGTTCACTGATAGTGTAAGTTACTGACAGATCGGTTTATTGAACGTTCCCCTAATGTTTAATGTTGTCATAGCTACGCGTTAAGGTTCAACTAAAACAAATCAAAGTATTTTGATATCTGTTTCTTCATTTTGACGTTCGCAATTTTGGGCGCAATTTGTAAAAACAGGTAGAATTCTCACCATAGACCAGTCATGCAAGTTTCGTGAGATAAAGAATGCTTGACAGAAGTTGAACTTTGTCTCAAACTCACTTTAGGTTATGTTAACATCCTCTCTGCCAACTTAATTTAGAGAGAAGGATGTTAACTTGATTCTAAGTTGGAGTTTTCACCAAAAAGCTTTAGAAAAATAAGCGCACAAAATCTTATTTTGGGCTTTTTGGGTCTAAAGAAAACATCCAATATGTCAAACATCCGCCATATTAAACATCCAAAATTACATAATATTTACGTTATAGTATGACGTAAGAACTTCAAAAACAAGGTTGAGTTCATTTAGCCGTTACTAAAATAGCAAACAATTCAATTCCAAAATAATTGCGTGATAATCCGTTTATTACTTATCACTTTCCAAACCTCAGTGGGTGCCGGACATCGTAAAATTAGGGACTTCAAGCCATAAAATGTTCTCGTTAGGTCATAAAATATGATTAATTTGGAAACTTTTTTGAAAAGTTTCTCAATTTCATGATCTACCCTCCGTAGCTATTGGAGTTTTTAATAAAATTTTATCTTCCCGATGATGTTCAAGAAGGTTGATAAATAGAACAAAATTGAAGGCATTTTTCTTGTTTATAAGTTATGAGTTTCAAAAACCGGCTGATATTAATAACGAATGCCAATTCTAAGTGATTCATTGTCATGAATAACGCTTATTACGGACTAAACTTGCCCAAATTTTCGAAAAGCAGCATTTTACAGATGAAAAATAGTGATTTGAGGTGCTTGCAAAGTTTCAATTTCGGCCTGAAGTACTTTCGACTTGAAGTCTTGTCGGCTGGTTGACCTAGACCCCTCCTCAGTACGTTTCGTTTATTAAAACATTTTGTATCGAAATTATTTTTATAAGAAAACTTCCACATTGCTTGTAAACCCGAACTTATTTATTCTGATTATGAAACGGGTTTTTTGGCCGACTTAAGAATTTGTTTACATCAAAGTTTTTCAAAACGTTTGTATGCCCAGTTTTTCAAAGTGTCCTGAGAAGTTTGTTTACTCTCGCTTATTCGTCAACAAACCACGTCCAACCCATAATTTTGCATTTGCAACGTTCTAAGTTTTTCGCCTGTAATTTTTTTGCCCATTTTTGAAAATTTGTTTTTATTATGTACATGGAATGTATGTCGAATTTATACAACAGGCCGAAAAAACTACGGACCACAAATGTCCTCGACTCGTGGAACATCAATTGAAGATGGCAAGTTAAACGAACAAACTCAACACTTTGGAGTGCAGTAAATAGATTGCAAGCCAAAAAAAACAGCTGTTCAAAAGCGTTCCAAGAGGCGAACAGCAACCTCTGCAAAAGAAGAATTTTAGAGATTTAAATGAAAAACTACAACATTTAATTTGACTCTGGTGTTCTTGATATAAAGTTATACTGTTTCTTTAATTGTTCAAAGAGGTCGTGGTTTGTTATTGAAAACCGATCAAATCGGCATCTTTTAAACGAACAGTAGAAATCGGAGGTTTGCTCTAATTTTTGAAAAAAGTAGGATGTTTGCCTTACAAAAGATTCTCGGAAAATTGCAACAATTCTCAGAGGTTCGGAAATTTGACGTTTGAGATAGCGGTTGTTTGCGCCCTTTCTGGTATTTTTAGCCCTCAAATCAAATTTTAAATAAGTTCAATATGTCCTCTTTAATTATATAGTTAGGTGGTTTTCAATTTTTTTGAAACTTTTAGAGACATTTATTAACATAAAAACTTTATTTATCGCATGCCGACTTTTTTAAATTATCTGAATGCATATATACCAAAAATTGTAGGCGTAACTTCGTCTATCACTTTTTCTTTCAATATTTTTCACCTGTAATTTTTTTGAACTTAAAAAAACTTATGCGGAAGATGTTTTCACTTCTTTTCTTTTAATGCATCCCAAAAATTAAGGCTGAACATGGATCGATCTGTGTATTAGTGCAAAAGCGCTATTTTACCCCATTTATAATTTTGCTAAACACCAATCTAGCACCTGGTATTTGACAATGTTAGTTAATTAGAAAAGCATCTTTTTTAGAAAGAAAAAAAAAGACACAATAAAGTCGGTGCATTCAAAATTTACTTTTTTTACTGGTCTGCCAAATTACTTATAAGACTAATAAAAAATGTTCTAAAGCAAAATTTTGCAATTGACTAGTGATACACGAAATCATGCGAAATGTTACTGAATTTTAAAAAACTTAGGCTAGAAGAAAAACTACTTTGAGCCTTCAGTTACACAATTTATATATAGATCTCTATTAAAAAAACATCGCTAAAAACAAAAAACTGTTCATATAAAGTCAAAACACTCAGTGTTTAGAGTGCAGTTTAAGTTCTAAGGAAAAACGTTCGATTTAAAAAGTTTTTATGGAGTAACGTTTTCCGCTTATAGCAAAGCTTTAAAATAAATCAAACATCAGTCCTCAATTCATTTTACAAACGATTTCTAGGATGGATTAAATTCATTCGTTATTAAGTACAAATACAACGCGCGTTCACTATCTCAAAGTTCCCAAATTTGCAATCTCCCCCATAAGTTCTCAAAAATGGGATTTTAAAAAAAAATTGATATCAAGACGACAAACATTTTTGGATTTTGGATTTAAAAATTCCGTCATAAAATTGCATGTTAACAGTCTGGAGAAAAATAGTTGGAGAAGTGAGTGTCTGGAGAAAAAAAGCAGAGCACAAATAATCTGTCGTTTTAATCGGAAGTCTGAATAAGAAGCTTGAATTTTTCCCAATAAAAGTTTGAATGAAAAAAAACTTGAAAAAAAAACTTCCTGTTATAATAATTTTTTTTTGAAAATTGAGAAAGAATTTTTTTTCTACCGCAAAATTTATTGCTTTTTGTTTTTGAACTAATTAGTTTAGTCCTTTTTCATACCTTTTGACGCAACAAGTTTTTTGAAAAGTTTTTTTAAAAATACAAAAGCTTTTCAATAATTACAAAAATTGTATTGAAGTCCAAATAACAGCATAATAGAAGCTCAAGTCAAATTTAAGGTACATGGAGTAGAACTCAAAAATTGGATTCATCTTTTTGTATCAGATAATTAAAAATACTGAAAATAGCTCTGAACTTGTTATCCCAATTAATTGTTTGCAACTCAATTAGGTAAAATTGATATTATTCTAATCCCATTACCCGACTCTTTTTTTCTTCAGTACAATTGCAACAATTATTTTTATAAGGGATAGTTCCCCTAAGAAACTAATTAATTCCAAATTTACAAAATTTTAGGGAAATTCGTTTTTATCCACTAATTTTAGGAGAAAATAAAACGAACATAGTTTCTGGGCGATTTTTTTTGTATCAACTGAATGCTTATAAGGTCGCAATTTTTAAACGTTTTTTCCGGCCATTTTCATAAAGTTCATTAAAAGTTCATTAAAAATTAGACAAAAAAAATTGATCAATTAGGGCGAATTATTGCCAGCAATGTTTTATGTTTTTCCATTTTTGTATTAGATCCAAGTTAAAGACAAAATAACAGTGTACAACACCTTAAAAAGGACAAAAATATTCTTAACAAGCTTGTGCGATTCTAGTTTTTTGAGCACATTAGTGTAATTGATAGCATAAGGTTGAGTTAATTGCTTGAATCGTTGCAAGAACAGTTTTAATTTGTCAAACCAACTTAACCTCAGTTTTTTTCCAAATTAAACTTTGGTGCCAATCTATAAAAAAAATTAGGAAATTTTTTTGAACAATTGTCAAAATGGGGTCTTTGTAGGGCTTTTGTGAGCTGAAAAAGTCAATTTCGGCAGGTTAAAACCGAGTGAAATTACAAAAAATAATATTTTCTACAAAAGTTTGATTAAAAACAACCATGTTTACTTAAAAAAAGTAGACAACTTTTCTCGAAAAAATCTCTGAAAATCATTTTGGCCAATTAAACAAGAAGGTGAAAACCGAAAACTTGTTTGATAAATTTTACAATTTTCCCCTGACTAGTGCTAGAGTTCAGTTTTCATTGCCCTACTTTTCGGAGTAATGATTGCGTTGAAAAAAATTTCATTTTTTGAATTGGCATTTTGAACCGCTGGGCGTTTTAAGATGATTAATAATTTAACTGATTTAGACTTCGCTGATATTGCAAATTTGTCGATGAGCAAAAGAAAGCAAGAAGCACACAAATCAGCTCTTCATTTCATTTAATCAGTTTTTTTATGTAATTTTGCTGACATTTTAATATTTTGAAATTTAAATATTTTGAAGTTTTACCCAATTTTTTTTTACCAAACACTATTCTTTATGTCCCAGAGGACAAAAGAAACACTCGGAATTCAACGTTAAGCAAGCAGTGTTGCTTTTATTCTTTGCATTTTTCAAGTTGGCACAAAAACTAATAGGTTCTGAAAACTGATACAAAAGCAACTAGCGAAACGTTCAAGCATTCTTTTACCTCCGATATTTATTTCAGGTTCGACTTTAAAGTTACCATTTCTAGGCAAAATTGAAGAAAAACTTGTACTGAGACTATTTTAGGAGCGGCATCCTCTGTCCAATACCTTAGACATTGGCGAGACTGGATGAAAAAAAATTTAGAAAAAAAGTATAAGGAATTCACCAACCCGATAGGGAATCAATAAACATTTAAGATAAGATTTTACTTAATAAGAAAGAGGTAATAAGAAAAACCAGTGATTAAGTATGTAGTTTCGAAATCAAACTTTCTTCTTAAAATTATGTATATATTTTTCCTGGCAGTTTTTAGGTTAAATTACAAGCAACAGTGTCAAAACCTCTTTTTTGATTCCAAAGGTCTGTGAAAAAAAACAGTTCTCAAGTCAGTAAGCTAAAACTTTCAAAGCAAGCCATGATTTTTTTTTCAATTTTTCAGATAAAACTTTTGAAACCCAAAAATGAAACAAATGCAGCTCAAAATCAGTGAAACTTCAGTCACAGTCACATATTAATAGACGTAATATGAAAAAAAAGAACAACTGTGCTGTTTCTAAATCAAATTTTGTTCTTAGAATTTTAAAAAACATATATTTTTTTGTTGGAAGTTTTTTCTTAGTAAAATTGCAATCAACAGTGCCAAAACTTCTTTTTTGATGCCACAGATATACGAAATCTAGTGCAAAAAAAAACAATTTTTAATTGAGCTTTCGAAAACTTTTAAAAGAAGCCCTTTCATTTTTTCTCAGTTTTACCGATTAAGTTTTTAAACCCTTAAACTGAAGCAATCGGAGCAAAAAATCAATAGAAATTCAATCACAGTATTTTTAGCTTCAGAAAAAGTAACAAATATATATGGCCTTTTAAACTCGTTTTCCATTTTAAACTGCTCTTCAGCTATGATCTTTTAAAAGGTTCGCAGCGCACTGCTTGGCCTCGATAGAATGTTTTTTGAAATGTCAATACGAATCGGAAATCAACAAATCAAACTGCTGCATATCAAACTGCTGCAACTCCAAATTACAAATCGAACATTATCAGGTACAGTCACGGGATATAAAACTTCAACTTTGAGGTCCAACTTGACATTCATTTCATCACTTCAAAACTAAAAGTTACAACTTCTCTGTCCCGTGACAGTTTCAGAGGTAAGTTTAATTGTTAAAAGGCTTAATTCTAAGTTTTCCTATTGCTCGTCTAAGCCTTGCGATATAATCTCAACATTTTTTAACGAAAGTTAGTTATGATAACTTTTTTATTTTGCACGTTAAGTATAGACATCTTTCAGATAGATAGCAAAATTTGTCTAAGTTAAAATACCGAAAAGATTTTAGATTAAAAAACACACCGAGCAAATCAATAAAGCAGCCAATTTTTTTTCAAAAGTCAAAAAAAATCATACTTGCAGATGAGAAGTATTTACTTTTATCTGTGTTGTGATTCTTACCATTTGTTTTATTTCACTAATTACTTTAAAGTATCTTAACTGGTTAATCTTGATTTGACCTTGCTATCTTCATTCTCTCCGACGGAGAGAATGACCGCTCACTTTTTAATGTTTTAACTTAGAGATTAATTCACTTTTTAAACATATCTTATTTGTAACTAAGTAGAATTAACCGTAACAAAGGAACATTTTATCAATCTGATACTTACCGAAAACATAAAGAATATATTTTCCTATCTTCTTGATGTCTCGATGCCAAATGTTGAACACTGTGAATTACTTTTGATTTTTCTATGAATAGCTTTGAAGCTAATTGGTCTCGTTTACCTTTTACTAAATTGCTCTGAAGCCATAGAACCGCCCCATTCTGTTTGGAATGATTGTTCAGATGGACAGGGGACAAATTTTAGCGCGTAAACTGAACAAGAAAAGCATCAAAAAATTGCTATTTCATCAAAAAACGAGCGTCTACTTGCGACGACCTCTCGATAATCAAAATAAACATTGTTTGACAATAAATTTTGTGTGAAATTCATGTTCTTTCGGTATGTTATAACAACTTTGAAACATTACAAGGAACAAAATTGGTAAATTGACCTGAAATTCAACTTTAAAACACTATTTTTTCGAACCATCTTAAAGTTGGGATGATCTCTTGGTCTAATGTAAATTTTTAAGAGCTCTCAATTTCTTCAAAACATGATGACAGGGTGTCAAAATTGATAATATATTATAGCACTTTCAATGGTAGTGCGGCTTAAAAACAAACTTGTGTTAGGATAAAAAATGGCCTTAAAAATTTTAATCCATTCCAGTTCATCGCGAAACTGATCAAAAAAAAGCGTGAATATCTGATTACAAGTGCAATGAAATGAAAACTATTTTAATATACTTTTTGAGTCGTTGCAGTTGAATAGTTAATTTTTCAGCTTTGAACAACAATTGTCTATATTTTTGGGGGAAAAAACTTAAAAATAGAAAACACATTTTTTTCAAATTCTGTTTTTTTTTTCAGTTTTTCCAATGCTAATGAAGCTAGGACACTTTTTGCTACATGTACAACCACATCAGCCCTTTTCTGTCATAAGAGTAAAATTTTGTAGAAATTATATACTGTAGGCGTCTGGCTTCAGAAAACAGAGTTGAGGACAGTTTTTAAAAATTATATTTATTGCGATATTTTGATACACTTTTTTAAAAAGTTATAGATCAATTGAGCAATCTCCCCCCCCCCATTCTCGCTTGGGTGGGGGGGAGGGGGGGGGGATAAAGCTCAATAGGTTCTTGAGACATGTTTATAAACACTTGAAAATAGTTTGGATGATATGAAATCATAAACAGATTCTCCAACGAATGAGGAAGGCCAAAATTTACAATATCAAAGCTCAAAAATTACAATTAAAGTGAAAAAGAATCAATAAATTTGAGGCAAATAAAGCTACTTTTTTCTGTACTCAAAGGATGAAAAGTGTTTTGCACACAATATTAAGGTGCTGCGGAGAGCAATGCTTAATATCGAGATCCAAGACTAGAGCATCAACCCAGATAATTTGCTTTCTGATGAGGCAATGGTCGCCCAAACAGAAGCTTACAAAAAAAATTATAGAATCGAATTTATTTTATAAAATTTGATTTTTTTTCTTTTTCAAAATTTTTCTCGATACTCTTGATACTCTTGAAGTATATAAAATAAACTTGAATCGGCCAATTGATTGCGTGCTACGAACATATCAACCATCTTCTTGCGTTTGCTGACGTATTTTTGTAGCGTTTCACTGTTTTTGCGTGGGGGAGGGGGGGAGATAGCTCAATTGGTCATTACGGGGGGAGATAGCTCAATTGATCCAAAGTTATTAAGACAAAACTTATTCAAGGTAGCTTTGCGTTGCTCACAGGGGCGGATCTAGGATTTTCTCGAAGGGGGGCGGATTTTCAAAAATTTTCCAAAATTTTGACCTTTTTGTTTTTTTAGGTCGACCAAATTAATTTTTCGAGCTCTCCCTAAGCACTGTTTACTGTTTTGCCCCTATTTTGGCTAAATTTTTTGCGCCGCAGGCAAATTTTTAAAAAAACAGTCAAAAAAGCCGTTTTTGGGCACTTTTTGGAAAATTTTGACAAAAAAAGTCGCGTTTTTTTGGCGCGCGCTCCCCCTCAAAGTTAGTATATATTGGCGCCAAAGGCGCCTTTAGAAAAAATTTAGGGTCGGTCGGCCAAAAATGGATTTCTGAAAAAGTATCAAAGGGGGGACCCTTTGGGTCGGCAGGGGGTCGAATCCCTGAGAAGGGGGGGGGGGGCGTCCGCCCCCCGCCCCCTCCCCCTTAATCCGCCCCTGGTTGCTCATCTTCTGATTAAAAATTGTTTCGGACTGGATTTTTTTTTTCAAAGCTGAATCTGTTTGCAGAAAATTTTATCAAACATTTTCCTACCAAACTTAAGCGCAATAAATTAAGGTGTAATCAAAACCTTCCAAAGTGCACTCATGTAGACGTAATCTTGTTTTTGTTCAATCCCAAACACATTTATCGAGATTTTAAAAATAATAATCCGGGCGTTCAAGAGTGCCAAAATACAAGAGTGCCTAAAAATCAAAAGTGTTCGAGAGTGCCAAAAACTGACAATTTATGTATTCATATATGTTCTGTCGTTGCATCAAATAATTTCAAGTTTGCTTTGACCATTGTACTAGTCATTTTCTAAACTATTTTTAGCACCCTTGAACACAGTTTTTTATTTTTCGGTATTTTTTACGTCGGCTATGTCGTACTGAACCAAAAAAGCACTTGAGGTATTTTAAAGATGTCTAAAACTACAATTCACGGATCCTGTTTATGTTCCCTTATGATACCTTGCAACAAATCGCCTCCCCGTTATTAAAAAAGAATTGAACGCTAAAGTATATACTTATTTGTAATTTGTAAAGAATTTCCCTCTGATGCAATATTTGATTTTTTTTTCATAGCCAAAAACACGCTTTACCTTCTGAACAAAAAAATTAACGTTTCTTTGAAAAATAGAAATGATATCCAAGTTGAAATTTACATTTTGGCGACATTTGGGACACTTTTTGTGATAAGGTATGACAAATTTAAGATCCAATCAACCAAGAAGATTTGGTAGTCAGATTTGATAGTAGAGAAAATAGTCAGAATATGTGAAAGCTAAGGTGGCGAGGGGATCAAACCCTAAAAAGGAGACCCGGCCGACCGTCGCATCCCTCAAGTTAAAAGCAATTTAAGGAAATGTCTTCTCACCTGTTGAAGTACTTCGTGTAGTCATGTGGCATGCAGATTGCAACATATCTGTTCACGGTGATCACGCAGATGAGAAAGAGAGACGAAAAAGTAGTGAACGTGTAGGACGCCGAATTGACAAAGCAGCCAAAAAATTGGCAGATGGATGCATTGGAAATGTAGCCTACAATGAGTAAGGGACTTTAGTTTTGAATGAAAGCCAATTTTTTTCGAGAATAATTTTCGTACAAAATCATTATTGTTTTTTCGTTATCAAAAATTGTGAACTTTTAAGCGTCAGTTATTAATTAGAATTAATGAATTTTCAATTTTATTCCACTTTTGGATATTGTCAAGCATTTGCACGCGGAAAACAACATTTACAACTCTTATGATGAAATTTCGGTAAGCCAACAGTTTGTCAGATACGAAAATTGAACCAAAGCAAATTTGTTAGGCAAATCAGAAAATGTTTTTTAAGCTCTATGAAAACCAGCGCCTACGAGCTACACACGAGCTGTATTATCTGGCCTTCGAGGAAGGAGCAAGAATAATGGTGGGCTTGAAACATCGACCTTCCGATTGAAAACTGTATATTTATGTTGCACTTCGCTGTCGCTCCCCGTCTAGGCAGCTGTCCTTCAATTTTTTTCAAATGATCGAAACTTAGTAATTAATTTTTTCTACTACTGAATACATTTTCTAATACTGAATCAATTTTCAGCGATGGAAAGTGTAATTCAATTAAACCATTTCTCACCTACGAAAAATCGCAAAATTGGGTGTTTCCAATTGATCGCGAGCTAATTTCTGTAATTCTAAATTTAATTAAATAGACCGAAATAGAACGAAATTTTTGTATATAGACCAAAAAAATTTGTATATCTAACCGCGACCAAAATGGTCAAAAAAAATTAACCGCGACCGGAGCGACTTTCACGACCGTTGCCTTTTAAAATATAACATCTTCAATGTTTTATGTAATTCAATTTATTCTTGCTATTTAGCAGTTTTGTTATACATTTGAACAATCCCCAAGAGTTTCATATGAAATCATTGTTTTTAATGCATTATACCATGGGCAAAACGGCAAAACACCTATTTCATAAAATCATTTTTCATGACCCATAAAACTGTGAGAGTTGATAATGAGGGAACTTAAATCAATTAATTTCAAATTTCAACAAGACTGCTCGTATCAGGGCGAAGCCTTGAATGTTCCGACTGCCTTTTAGGGTTTTATGGAGCAGTAATAACATTTTAAGGTTTTATGGAGCAGTAATAACAAAAAATTAAATGTAATAAAATAAAAAAAAAAAATTTTTTAAATTTGAAATTTTTTATGAAAATCATCCCCCCACACGCCATTTAAAGTACAAAAAGATAGATTTAGCTCCTTGTAACAAATCAGTTATGGCAAGTAAGCTTCTTTCAACATATTTGGAACGATTTTAAGACGGATTTAACTCTCCGCTTACGCGTTGATAGCGCGAAGTATATCGCGCGTTAATTGTCCCAAATTGGCCAAAATGGCAATCTTTAAACCCCCATAACTTTAAGAAAAATGATCACCGGTGAAATATCTTTTCAAATTTGAGCTCAGGACAACAATACCTTTTGAATGATATTAAAAAATCCGTCAAAAACAGCTAGTTAAAAAGTCGAAATTTGTCTGAAGAAAAAAAAAACCCACCCCGAGCACAAATATTCCGTTACTTTCGCATCGAAAGTCGGAACAATAAGGATAGCCGGGGGGACCAATTGTTAAGCAGACTAATCTTGTAGAATAAAAAGTGAAACATAAGTCTTTTAGCAGACCAACATAATGAAGTGATGAATCATTGATTAACAGACTCAAAAAGACGCTCAGTCTGGGGCCAAGCTTCCCCAATTAAGACAATTGTCTCATGATTTGTCAACAAAACTATCAACTTCCAAAACCCCACAGTCTAAATTAGGGGTAAAGATTTGCGTTGTGAAGTTTGAAGCCTACTTATTTTGATATCAAGTCCTCAAAAAGAAGTAACCTTTACTACTTAATATCGCTTCTCGGATTTTGTTTGAGATTATGCGTGGCTTCCAAGTCCGTGACTTATGACCAGGCTGTCTCATTTAAGCCCAGACTATTGCAACTCATTTCAGACTACTTTAATTAGTATAAAGACTACACCTCGAATATCTTTAGACAATTGCAGCTAATTTTCAGACTACCGCGATCAAATTACTATTTTTTTTCTTCAATTTTTGTCCGCTAGTATAAAACCCTCTTCATTATCTGAAGTTTCGGGCGCGTACTAATTATCATTAATAAAAACCTGTATATAGTTGACAACTACTTTTTTTTCTGAAATTTTTTTCAAGTAGTTCACTATTCAAAGTTAATATTGAACAATTGAATGTTCAAAGATGATTTCTGAACAGTTTAATGTTCAAAATTAGTTTCTGAGCAGTTAATGTTCAAACATTTGGTTTTCTAACCAATTTAGCGTTCAAAAGTAAAGTCCCTTGCCTATAATTTTACTGAGACTCAACAACTGCGATGGATAGAATCAAAAATTCACTTGGATGACAATCTCGCTTTCGTTTGTAAACAATAACAACCAGGTAATTCCCAATCATTCCAATTAGGGCAATGATCGCTTTGAAGAAGAACAACAACACTTGACCAGTGTTGCCGCCCAAATTGTTGTCGTAATGGCTCTGACATCTGGTTGGATCGATGGTGCTATTCGATGCTTGGTCAAAAGAGTCGTTCATTTTAGCCAAATTAAGTTCAGATGAACTTAAATTTAGGGCTGGCGAGCTGAATTCCATCTAATAATAATTTTTAATAGTTCAAATTTCAGAATAAATTGAGTTGCAAAGTGAACTTCAAAAGATTAATTTCAAAAGATTCTTCATTTTTTATCGAAATAGTATTCGTTTTTTTTCCCGTTGGAGTTGATTGAGAGAAACTGAATTGATTTGTTGATGCAAAGCAGAAACCTTCAGAAATTTGTGAACTTGTTTTACAGATGTAGAAAATAAATATTGCACGTTAGTTTATCTTTTTTGATTGAAGAAATTCTCATCAAAGTAAGTCTGGCGTAATGCAATTAAAGCGCCAAAGACCATTGATAAAATACAGTCATTGCTATACATAGCAAACATCAAAAAAATAAATTCTGGTTGACGCAAATGCGCCAAAAACGGTCTAGAATTAAGTTTATTTAAACACTTAGAAGAATGATTTTGTCTGCAGTTTCTTCTTTCTAATCCCTAACGTTTTCAGATGTCTAGTTGTAAATTCTGGAAAAATTTCGATCAAAATAAACACTACTTTTGAAGAAAGGGAGCCAAATATTCAAATGAGACGATTTTAGGATTTCTTGAAAGGATTGAAGAATTAATTAAAAATATAGCTGCCAATCTCAAAGAAGCTTTTTGATATAAAAATAAAACGGGGAAACAATAAAAATGACAGAAAATATCTCAGCAAAACAAACTGAAGCAAGTTCAGTATTTTTAATTAGAGAAACCAACCATGAAATCTTTTGCTCAGAAAATCATGTCAAATTTGATAAAGCTGAACTTTGGTATAATTATGTATCGTGATTGATGGTGTGAAAGATTCAAATATACAAAATCTGAGTTTCTTCGAAAACTTGTAAAGTTAAATGAAATAAAGCGAAATAATGAAATGTGTAATCGAGCTAATTTTAAGCTAGTATCTTTATTGGCCAAAATCGAACCCGTGAAATTTTTGCTTCGGCTGAAAATAACTCAGGGGCTCAGGGGAAATTGATTTGAGGAAACTGATCTGAAATAGTCATGAAATACTATGGTAAACAAATAGTGTGCTAATTTATTTCTTTCAGTTATGATTGGAGAAAAAATGGAATTGTGGGAACTGAAAAAAAAGAAAGGAAGCTACCAGGGAAAAACACTTGCGTTTAATCTTGTATATTCGATTATTTTTATGTTTTTCTTATGGAGGAAAAATTAATTTTCATTCATGACAAGATTATTTTTGAGTTCTTTTTAGTAAGCACGGTTCTCAGAGATAAATTTTTAATGATTAAAGTATGCATTTGTAAAGAATTCAGTTATAAATTTGTTGGTATACATATAAGGAATGAATTGCAGAAACTGTTTTATGAATTGTACAATCGTGATGAAAATGAAATTATATGAAATTTGTTGCTTATTATAAAACTCCTATTACAAATTAAATTGCATGATAATTTTTATAGAACAGAATAATAGAATTCATGAATGAGTTTGTGTTCAAAATTGGATTGAATTTAAGAAAATTTTAATTGAGCGATATGAAATATTGAAAGGCATGCCATTTCCGCTCAGACAGGACAAAAATGAACAAATGGATTTTACTGGTGATGTTTCGCATCAGTTGCGTTTGAGGTTAAGGCCTTGACACTGTATGGTGAAAAAAGGAGAAAGTCGAAAAGGCGTTCTTGTGACATTATAGACTATTTAAGCTAGGTTGAACATTACCCTTCTCAGTTTTCATAGACTTAATCTACGACCTGATGAAGCGGCTCACTTACAGTTCATCTGTTTTACAGTTCACTTGACCGACAAGTTAATCCAGCCGAAGCCTCCAAATTTTTACACTAGTATTCGATGTATCACTTTGACTTTAAATTTATAGTATCGAAAACTCTCCCGAATCGAAATTAGTTTCTGTTTGTAAAATCTCGACTTGGATATGAAACAAATCGCCTTTTTTGAAATAATAAAAAAAACGGAGAAAAATGTGTGATGAAACCATTAAATAAAAAGGTTCAAAGTTATACAATCGTAGAATATAGATAAAAGTTCAAATCACCTGGAATATAAGGAGAAAAAAGCAAAAATTCTTTTGTTCAATGCGAAATATCATTTTTCTGTCAAGTTCAATTTAAGTTTGTGAGCTATACTAGAAGAAAACGGATGCGGTGATCAAATTTATAATCCTTTGAATGTGGCATAAAGAAGCTCAGCGCTCAAGCATAGATTATTTTATTGGTTTTATTCGGATACGGATCTCAGTAGAAAATACGGCCCATTTGAACAATCTACCCCCTGAATAGACCATGTGAGCATTCTCACCCATAAAAATAAATGGCAAATTCAAGCAGTGCTATGAGCAATGAACTATGTCAAATCTGATTTGCGGAAAGTTATGATGTTAATTAGTGCTATCATTGGTTGACTGATATTATAGCCAAGTGAATTAAAGCGTTCAACAATACCGAAGTACAGCAGTGCCGAAAATGAAAGAGTGTTCAACAGTGCCGAAAGTTGGTTATTTTCGGCACTGTTGAACAGTAAATTTATTTTTGGCACTGATCTGCTTCGGCTCTGTTGTGTTGCCCTTAGAGGGGCCTTCAACAGTGCCTAAGTACAAAGGTGCCGAAAATGAAGTCATTGTTCAACAGTGCCGAACATCATCAATTTTCGGCACTGTTGAACACTTTTTCATTTTTGGCACTGTTGTACTTCGGCACTGTTGATTTGCTCCAAGTCAACGTATCACTTCCCTAACTTGATTTAGTGGAGAACTTTCACATGATCCAAACATATCGTAGCGCGACAAAAAAACTAATAGAATCTTCTAAATAAGGATAGCCGGTTACTATGCAAGTAGCACAGAATGTTCCGACCATAGTTTTTCAAAAATACAACAAAATTTTTTTTTCAAATTATTAATATCAATTTTTCTGCGAGGTGTGAAAGGATCTGAACGAAAAACTAGAGCTTTGGGGTATTCGACGATAAAAGTAAATTCAGCAAATTGAAAACCTTTTATAACATTTAAACTAGAACTTTGGGGCATTCGACGATAAAAGTAAATTCAGCAAATTGAAAAACATTTATAGTAGAAAAATGACTACAAGAGCTGTTTCAAAAAGGCGCAAAAAGTCGTCTGAAAAAACACTAATTTAAGTCGAGTAATGCTAGGTTTTTACCGCTTAACTAAGCAATTTTAAGCGTCTAAGGTATTAAAAGAAACTATTGTAAGACTGCGCGCTCACTGGAAATTAGACGAAAAACCAAAATTTTCAAACCGGTTTTTCTCAACAATGGGAAAGTTTTTTTGGAAAATTTTTAATGTCGTTTGAATCACGACTGAACGGGTTTTAAAATTCTATATCATTCAACTCTCTCCGATGATTATTTGTGGTAGCTGATTTTGCAAGGAAAACTAAAAAGGGAAACTAGCTGATTTTGCAAGGGAAACTGAACCATACCCGAATACAAAGTTCCTCCCCATTTTTCAAATGGTCGGAACAGAAATAAATTTATGATATAGAAACTCCAAAATTCCAATCTTTTGAGGCAAAATAAACGCAAGAAAAAAGTTACCGCTTCACTCCATTCACTTTTTATATGGTGGCCGTAAATTTTTGGAAGCGGGCTATAAAAGTTAAACCCCCTTGTTTTTGTGACTTTGACATTAAGATTATCTGCATATCAAAACTGCGCAAAAAATCAATTGAACGCATTGCGAAAGTTTATGACATCTGGAAAAAGTGGAATGAATCTAGTAGCTTTGAAAATTGGGATGTCAGAGCAGATCAACTGCAGTGGGCTATACTGTCAGGCAAATCGTACAATTCAGCCCGCACTGAAAACAGCCCACCGATCAATACTTTCGATTGCACGCCATGGCTAACGATACTTGGAAAGCCTCCAGCGCCTAAATTTTTACACTGCTTTTTTCAATCGCTGACATTTGTAAGGAAAAATGATTGCACAATGAGAAGAAATATTTCATATTTGTCATTTTGATTTCATAAACAAATTTTTCGGAGCCCAGAAACTACTGTTCTAATCCCGAGTTTAAATTTTTCAAGTTTCATTTGTTTTCAATTTCGAATTGCTTTCAAAAATGGCCTCCGTTTTGATAATCGGAATTCGGTTTTCTTATTCGGAAAACTTTGGTTTTGTTAATATGTTAATAAAAACTTTTGGATACAAAACTTCAAATGCTCTCTAACTTCAAATGCTTTCTAACAGTGTTGAAAAAAGAGCTCAACTTATATTATTAATTAGATCCAACTTAAATTAAAAAGTTCCAACCCAAGTCTAACTTAGATTTTTCAAAAATTAATCCAACTTAGATTAGATCCAACTTCCATTTTTAGGCAAGTCGGCTAATTGCCACCTCGTCTAGACCAATTTAGATGAGTAACAATGAATAAGAGTATATTTGATCATAGTTGGTAAATAACGGCGGATAAGTTGACCCAGTTTGAAAAGGGGAAAGGTATATCTATAACCCTAAGCAATCTCAACAGCCGCCTTCAAATTTCCCCTAGGGGACCAGAAAAGCCGCCCTCAAGATATGTTTTTCTGTTGAAGATGACTTTAAAAATAAATACCACCCACCAAATGTTGAAATTGAGAAAAAAATATGTTGTCCCGCCTTTAGTCTTTTCACGTACATGAAGAAATGCCATTGAATCAACTGATAATTATGCTGATTCGGAATTTTTCGGAATATTAATACTAAACGTATGGATGCTGGCTTTAAGCTATCTAAATGAAAAATTATTCTAATAAGAATAAAAAAAAACTTCTTCATTGCTTTTTCCTGAAATGCGATGCATTTCCATAATTTGAGGTCTTATTATGTCTAGACCGCAATTTTGAGGGCGTATTTGACAACTTTGCAAGCTTGAATAACCCTATTTAAGCTCAGTTCGAATTAGCCTTTGCTACAGTTAACGGTGACTTCATTTCCTGAAAATCACTCGTATCAGTGAAACATTAGCCAGCCGGATGTCTGATAGCGGTGGATAGGGGGCGTGTTTAGGGTTGGGACTTTTCATCCGCTGCGGAAATTGGTCAACCAATTTTTTTTCCCAACTTTGATGGCTTATAAAGCTCAAAGTCATTACCATAAGCAAACGCCTAATATTGCATGTCGAGGCTTTATCAGTCAGAATTCGATCATCATATTTAACGGCACGCTGGTTACTTTGTGCTGGTGATTAAGCGAACTGCACATTTAAAATTGCAGACAGCATGGAATCGATCCACCGATCAAATCCAGTGCGAAATTCATAGCCATATGCTCGTAACATTATAAGCTCTCGCTGCAGAAATATATTCCAGATTTCAAAATAGCTTATTTTTGAGGCATTTACGGGCTCGACAAAATTCATCCAAAAAGTAGTATGTTTTGTTGCGAGTTATTAGCTAGGTTTGGGATACCTCGAATAGACGTCCGCGACTAAGTTCCGCAGACTTACAAAGCTCAGAAAAATGATAGTCTAGACGAGGTTTTTTTATCAAAGTTTGAAAATATTGCATTACAGATGCAATAGTTCAGAAATTAGAAGCAAGATTTCAAAAAAAAAAATTGAAAATATAGACACGTGGAGCAAAGCCAATAAAATAACAATTAATAGAAAAAAGTCAGTTAGCTAATTTTGGTCGGAGAAGAAAAAATGAGTATCTTCGGAGGACAGAAAAAGAAATCTAAAGGTTATTTCAAATTTTTGGGCGTCGTAATAAACAATAATTCGTCTTTTTATAAATATGTTGACTCAATTTGCAAAAATTAGCCCGTTTTAATGGTTCAATATATCATGCAAGGAGGGTTTTTTTCGAAACATCCTCTGAGATTTTATAATGATTATGCCCATGCCCAGCACATCACTTCGTATGACTTACTAGCATATGGCTGTTGAACAAAAATAGCTCTGCAGAGACTTATATTAAGGCAAAACGGATATTAATATTTATAATTTTTAAAAGAAAATTCGAAACCTCAATGCCAATTTTTCATGAATACAAAATTGAAACCGATTTCGAAATCTTTCTTGATCAATTTCTCAAGAAAACTATTGATTAGTTGCTTCCACTTAGTTTTCTAAACCAAAACAATTTTCTCAAAGGAGATGCAAAAGAGCTCGCGAATCATATTTTCTGCAGAGGTTGTACAATTGGACTGCAGAGGTTTTTCAGCCAGAGAATAAAAAATGATAAAAAACTTTTTATCCTCAAACAAACTGTTACCTGTCAATTTAAAACAATTAATGATAAATGAATTTAATAAATACAGGTATATAACTGAGAACCGTTTTCTGGTGGATAATTCCGATTTACATGATATATATTTTTTCAAAATTGTTTAAATCTTGAACTTCGTGTATTTTTAGTTTTCCAAGGTCTCGCCTCGATGAGACTCAGTGCTCGTGCGTGCGCAATACTTGTGAGTTAAATACTGTATATTTTCGCACTAAATAATTCAAATCAAATTAAGCAGCGACAGTCTCGAAATTAGTCGCTGTAATCTGCAAACTGGTCCCTAGAGTCTGGAAACTGATCGTAAATGTCAGTAATTTGGTAATTGTAGTCTAAAAAACTGGTCTAATGGTCATTTAAAAAAAACCAACCTATGAAAAAAGCCCGCCACATGAAAGAATTAACAAGATATCTCCTTTCTGTAACAATCTTACAGGATCTTACAAAATTGGTCATTATTGTGAACAATAAAAAGCTTCAAATCAACTCAAACAAAGGTCCATGAAGTAATACATGGACACAAAAATTACTGGTCTTTGAGTACACGGTACTAAAATGGGTCAAATTCAATTTAAAAGACAACTAAGACGAATGCACAAAAAAATATATATTTCTTATCCAAAGCAATATTTTGCTACATTAAACTTCCTTTTAAACAGTCAGTCAAAATTAATCGGATCTCGTGCAAAAAATGAATCAATAATTTTCCTTAAAAAGAACAACAGCAATTTAATGTTTCTATAGCACTTAAAATTTTATAAATGTTGTAGTTATGCTTAGCAGTTGTCAGTTCTTTTGCTTCTAATGTCAATATTTGTCAGTGCATCCCTAGACGAGATTTTTGTCTATAATATTTAGTTTGCTGGTCATTTTCGGAACAAGTTGTTCATAAATGTCCAAAAAAAACTGATTTAATTGTCAAAATTCTGCCCTTTGGTCGACACAGTTTCCAGCTTCAGTACGTCGTGCAGCATGCAAATAGGAATCCTCTATGCGCTATCTGGACAGCTGATATCAATTCGGTCGTGAAATCTATGTCATGGTCAATAAATGTTTCGACGAAAGCAAGCAATTAAACTGTGTCTCTACGGAGATTGACCGCATTTTACTTCGACTTCATTTTTTTTTCATTTGCAGTCTAGACAAACATTGATGTTGATTAGTGCAACCAATATCGCTATTATCGGCTAACTTTATTACTCAATTTCGCCCGAAAGAGTTTATTTCACTCTAGCAAGTTTGATGTATAGTTAGGGCCAATTTTTTGGCAAAATTGGTGACCATGAGCATGTGGCCAAAAATTGGTGTACTAATGTAATTGGAGATTAGACACAATTTTCTACGTGCTCAAATGAAATAAAAATTGATCTCTGTCCTTAAAATGAGCAGTTTTAGGTTGATTAGGTTGGTTCAAACTAGTTGACCTGAAAAGATAATGTCAACAATTTGGCTCTACTATAAAAAACTGACTTAAATTACAGATTAAAATAAAAAAACCGTTTTCTTTATCGCAGGATTCAATTTATGATCGATCAATTGTACCATCGTTTCTTTCAAATGAAAAAAAAACTTCACTGAGTTTGTTGCTAACAACGTAACTAACGACAAGTTTAGATTTGTAATCACTTCTGGGCTTTCGTCAAGGGCTGATGTGGGATTTTCTCTAGTGCTCCCAGAACACTATAAAGACCATTGTCAATTAAAGACCATAAAGTCAATTGTACCATCGTTTCTTTCAAATGAAAAAAAAACTTCACTGAGTTTGTTGCTAACAACGTAACTAACGACAAGTTTAGATTTGTAATCACTTCTGGGCTTTCGTCAAGGGCTGATGTGGGATTTTCTCTAGTGCTCCCAGAACACTATAAAGACCCTATTTTGACATTTTTTGCGCCTCAAAATTAAAAAAAAAGTTTTTTCGGCGCGCGCTCCCATTCAAGTTTAGTGTATATTGGCACCCAATATTTTAATTTATTTTAGTGTTGATCCGATGAAAATGTATGTCATGAAATAATACCAAAAGATGACCCTTTGGTTGATGAGGGGTCGAATTCCTGAGGGGGGGGGCAAGTTTTTTTCAAAATTGAATCATCTATGAAACAATTATACTGTGTTGACTAAAACATTTGATCACAAAATTTCCCTTAGCGCTAGTTTAGTCATACAGTTCCGTATAACGCCAAAAGATCAAAAATTGCATGAAAACTTTTAATAAATACTTCAAATGAAAGAAAAGTGTATGACTATCTTTTTTCCAAATAGAAAAAAAGTCTTTTCTTTTAGTTTGTCAAAAAACACAATTACTAAGATTTTTTTTCATTTTAGAAACTTGACTGGCTAAAGAAATCAGAAATCACACAAAAAATGACACTTGGACTTTGTAAGCAAATAAAATTTTTTTCACACAGAAGTAATTTTTCTTATCATAGACACGCGAAAAAAAAGGAAATCTGGCTCCTCAGAAACACTCAAGGTCCTTTTAATTAAAAATAAGTTCCATGCGAGTCTCGACTGGGTTGTACTCAAAAACGTGTATTCTCTGTGATTGCATTTTAAAAATTCTGTCACTAAAGAATTTTGTTGTCATAAGCAAATATGAATAATTATTCCTTTTTATCCATTTTTGGAAATTCTCCACAAGTAGAGTTAAAACAAAAAAATTTACTTTCAAGCCATAACTATTCTTTCAGTGAAAATGTTCGTTTCTAAAAAAGTTCGGATTGGGAGAATACCAAAAAGGCATCAGCCTGTCGAATGGGATCTGCAAAAGAAAAATTTTTTCGTCTACATTTTTTAAACTAAGGTCATATAGACAGAAGGATCGCAAAGTTTCTACAAAAACCACGAAAACGAAAAAAAAAATCTTTTTGTATTGGTGTTGTCAAGGAATCAAAATAAAAAGAGCAAAATATTCTATAAAAAAAGGAATGGAAATAACCATAACATACTTTTAAAAAATCGTTGTCACAAATTTAAATGTCTCGTTCTGTGAAAAAAAACGAGTGCAAAGATTCATTGGTAGTTTTTAACGCTTCAAGAAGATAACTCATATGCATTTGCTAGAATTTTTATAGTTAAATTACGAATCCTATTTTTGATTTTCTTTTTTGCTTTTGTAGTAAGCTTATTTCGGCTGCGAAGTTTTTTTTCTTGTTTTGCCTGTTTTGATAGTATCTGTTATCTCATGTTCACTTTTGTATTCATGAGAATCTTATTTTCCACAAGATCGTCATATAATTTTAGCCATGATTTTAAAAGGTTCATATACTTGTAAATTTTGAACCAAACGGGGTTTATATTTGATCCGAAAACTTATGTTTGACTCCAATTAGACAGGCTCTCCCAGTTTTTATGTTTAAAACAATTCCTCGACACGAGTATTTGCTGGCTTTCTATTTTTTTCAGTCTATCTTTTTACCTGTGCCATTTATCAGTGCACTATGTTGATATATCGGTATTTTGGTTTTGTATATCTTGAGCATTGTGATGTGTTAAAATAATATCTGAGTTGATTGATCATCGAGCAAGATTTGCTACCTTTTTCAAAGTTTTATCGATGTGTGTTTTGAAGTTAAATTTTTCATCAATTATTAGACCTAAGCACTCATGGGGTCTATTGTTCAGAAAATTTTTCCTGTTAAACTCTAAGGTGGCTGTTTAATCCTTGCTTATGGTAAGCTCATTCTCCAAAAACCATTTTTCAGCATTGCTTGTATCAGAGTTCACCTACTGCTGACTTCTTGTTTTAGTTGTTATATACAATGCGCAGTCATCAGAGAAAAGTGCAACTTTATTATGCCTACACACATTTGGTAAATCATTTCTTTACAGCAAAAACAACAAAACACCCAGCCCTGAACCTTGTGGTACACCATAGTAGATTGTTTTATTGTCGATGTGAATTGTTATAACCAAGGTACTGCTTACAAATTTCAAGGTTTGGCCTCAAAAGACTAACAATTTTACCTCGTAAACCGTATAATTCGCATTTTTCAGTAAGATTTTGCGATCAACTGTGTCGGACGTTTTTGTAAGATTTATCAGCATACACACAGAGCCAACATTATCTTCTAAGTTCTCCACTGTTTCTTCACTGGAGTTCAAGATAGCAAATAAATCTAAAACCATAGTAGAAACCAAATGAAATATCAGATTTAAACAAAAAAAAGATAAAAATCAGTAAGTTTCAGAAAGAGCCACCAAGCACAAATGATTAATTCCAGCATATTAGGTTCAACAGTACGTTTTTTCTGCAAAAGTTGGATCACCATCCAGAATGATGATTAAAATTTTGCCAAAAAAAGGTTTTATTGAGCTCAAAACGCTGATTCTACAAAAAAGAAATCGATAAATTAAGTCTATCGAAAAACCAAACTTTGGTGCTCTAATTTCCCGATAACAAAGATAAAATACAGAATAAAGCCCTAAATTTGTGTTTTAGGGGAAATATACTGACAAATAGGGGTAAAAATATATTGATTTCACTTACTTGCAATCCATTGGTTGTTCACACACATGGTAGTGTAATATATGATTTTAAACTGTCAGTTGGGTAACTAATTGCCTTATAATTCAAATCATAGCTGCCAGGGTAAGCTCAAACGGCACAAAAAAAAACAAAAAAGTTTTTCTTGTTCTTTTAAGTGAAAGTATCGATTTTTTTTGCAAAAAAAGCTCAGCCTCTTCAACTATTTGTTAAATACGTTTAAAACAAAAACAATTTTGTATAGTATTTGTTGTCAATCAAGGGAAATTTTTGAGTTTTGAGATTCTTGATAAAAAATGAGGTTTTTCCGAATAATTTTGCTCAAAAACTTATATGAAATGAGATTTGAATTGTTTCTTTAAATCAAAGCTATATTTAGTGATTTGACCTAGTAGAAATATGCTGCAACGTACTGCAACTTCCGAAAAAAAAACATTAAAAGATTTTGAGAAAAGTGTTAAATTGAGAAATTATGAAAGGTATATCACTGCCTTGAGTTTTAGTATCACAGCAAAACCATACAAAAATGGCCTAGAGACGAAATACACTGCATCTTTTTTTCCATATGGAAAAGTTCAATATAGTTTAATAGATTTGTATAATTTCATTATAATGAAATTGTTTTTTAGGTAAAATACACTCAGCTGTTTCTTAGAGTTTCTTCAGTCTGCTCATAACTAGCATGTAGCATAATTTATGGCTTTTTCTTCATAGATGTTGGATTGATTGTTTCATTGAACAATTTTTTCATTGATTGCTAGTTTACCATGGTGCGTCCTCAGAGTATTCTTAAGACCGATTGTTTAATCCTTTGCTGGTAAATTTGAATATAATTGACTTGTATAGCATCATAAATTCTACAAACAGAAACGTCACATCACTTTGTATTTTGTTTTCTCTTTGAAAAGCCCAGGCTTCCAACTATTTTGCTTTTATCGGCGTTGCAATGCAATCAAGAAAAAAATTGATCTTTGCATCTGCCTTTAAAGAGTCACTGCATTCATTTTCTCGCAATTATTTTTTCAGCATAAGCTCGGTAGAGCAAGTCTGAAACCTCCTCCAACTTTTTTCAAATAGAAAAAAAACTGTTCAAAGAAAAACAGAGGATTTAGTAAAGCTCCCATCATCTCAGCTTAGCATTTTGCAGCGTGAATAAACATAGACTTTGGTGTTCAAATGACGAATTGAAAAGCTCTCTCTCACACAAAAAACTTTCAATGGTAAACAACCTAATGAAAAATGGTTCTTTGATTGCCTATAGAGTTTTTTTCATCATTCAGATATTCCTTGGTTTTACGCCTGATTCTAAAAATGATCTGATGTCAATTGTTTGAACTGCCTAAAAGATTCACAATGGTGGCTTCAACTTTTATTAAAGATTTTTTATATCTTTTTCCTCAAAGTTTTTGAGGATAATTTTGTAAAAGTTAGTAAGGGTTGTGCGCGGAAAGCCAAGTTCCAAATGAAAACTGAAGAAAAGAATTTTTGCCTACCCATTTTAGAGTTTGAAGCTAGAAATCAGCATTCAATGAGAATTTTTCATTAAAATAATCCCGACTTCATTAATTTTGATATCTTCTCCAAATTCGTTTCCTCTAACTTCAGACTTGTGAAACTATTCAGGTTAAAGATATATCTTTTTTTCTATTTGTAGTTCTATAAATAAGTAGCCATGAATTCTTTTACTGTTAAACTTGTTGCTATTGCTTTGGTCGTTCAGTTGGTATCGTGATAAAATAATTGAAAAGTAATTTCAAGTTCTAGACAAAACTTTATCAATATACATAAAATTTTAAATGGAAATTGTGAAACCTCAATTTAAAATTGCTACTTGAAATTGCCGCTGAAATTTAAAATCTAGCATCCTAAATTTAACGTAATAGTTCGTTCTGATTCTTGAAACTTGAGTTATCAAACAATACACTATTAAAATGAATTGGACATTTGAGCCTACGATTCGAAACTTGGGACCTGATAATTAATCTAGATTTTCAAGTTTTTTTCTGAAAACTTCAAAAAAAACCAAGTTTGACATTCAAATTTTTCTAAGTTTCTATACTTCAAATTTAGATTCTATTTAAAATTAAATTCACCCTAGAACCTGAGAAAAAAAAATAGTTCATTCAAATTAAAAAATGAAAAATTTGACTTAATGCTTATGTGATAATGTTAAGCTATGAGTAGGTAAGAACAAAAGAGAATAATTGAAACAATTTAATTTAGACTCTTGATTTACTTGCTTTTGTTAGAGATCAAGTTCATGTGTCTTCTAAGATCGCAACAGTCCAAATGACTGTTACGTTTGGCCTGCATGGATGGCCTTGAATAATAATAACAATACATAACAGAATATTAATAACACTTTATCCAAGGTTACTGTGGCAACAGTACTACACGGTACCACATTCCCCTGAGGACAACAAAATTTTATATAACACCTAAAATTTTATAAATAGTATATAAGTCTCAGTTTACTAAATTGTTTTCATTTTAGCTTAGTTTTCTATGGTTGTTTTCTTCATCACTTCCGCTTTGTTTCTTGCAGTGTTCCATGATCCCGACTCATCCAACGATGTAGCTCCGAATTTCCTTTTGAACAGATATCTCTCTAATAGGTCAAACGTGTTGTTCTCCAAAGTTGTTTCTTTTTTATTGATGTTTAACTTCGCCAATCTCAATCTGTAGGCCTCAAGTGCTGCCAAATTTAGCTCTGTCATATCGTCCTCACAACCAATCAACTTTACAGAGTGTGATACGGGGCTGCCGTATCTCTTTGGTCCCTGGTTCTTTGTTTGTCGACTGCTTCGTCTGACTGTCGTTGTATCCTCTTCTTTATCCGACTCGTCCGCAAATACTGCCCGGCTATTGTCGACTGATTCCGCTTGTTGAGTCAGCAGTTTGTCTGCTTCGTTTTGTACCCCTCGGGTCAAAACCTGGTTTGTGATTTCTTCCCACTCTTTTGATGTCAAATTGTTATTCTGGAATGTGTCCAGAATTTCCTTCTCGCTAGTTTGCCGTGTGATCCTTTTACTCACTGGGGCTTCTTTCGGTGCAGACGACTCTATGTAGACGGCTTCATTGCTCGTATCCCGCTTCTTTTATTCTTTTGCTGTTTTGACAGCTTTCGTTAAGCGTGGCTCTTGCGTCTTGGCCTTTGCAGCTCTTGCACTTTGGACTAGTGGTCCTGCTCTATTTGGCTTAACCCTTTTTCCTCCTAGATTTAGGCCCCCTCCCGTCTTTGTTTCTTTCGACGTAACTACGTTTGGCGAGTTTTGAAACTTTTCAATTAGTCGATTGTCTTCTATTTCCTGATCGATTGACCCCTGGTCTTTCGCATCATGTTCTTCAGCCGACTCACTGTCTACGTCCTCATGATGTGATACTGTCTTCTGTTGTTTGCTCCTAGGTTCTTCCCCCGTTGGTCTCCTCTTTTTCTCCGAACTCTGTGTTTTGGGCTGTGTTTGCAGTTTTGATCTCGCTATATCACTCTTTCGATATACTGCACCAGCAGCCGTTTTGACTATTGATGATGTCTCTGCCACTATTTTGCCTTTCAGCGGTATTGTTAGGGCCTTTACACTTTTCCTTTGCTCATGTTTGCGGAGGAAACTTCCTAACCAGCTATCATTCGATGTAGTCTGTTTGTCTTCGATAAATCCTCTTTCCCATGAGTATAGGAGTTCCTTTCTCAGTTCGGGATTTATTGTGCTCGTTTCGTCTACAATTCGTCGTAGCTCGCTATCTGAGATATCCCGTCTGGTGACATTCCATCTCGCATTGGCCTCTAGTGGCTGCTTTAGTTCCTTTGCCCTAGCTCTTTCTTTTGCCGCCGCAGTGTTGCGTAGAAACAGTGGGCTGACGTCCCGGCTATTCTGACCTTTTCGTATGTCCCTGGATTGATCGATGCGTCTCTTCAACTGCGATGCTGTTAACGCCGATCTCTTTAAATGTTCTTTATCTAAGCGATCAGATTCCTTCAGAAATTTATCCCTTACAATTTTAAACTCAGTTTTTGGTAATCGACCAAAATGTGCTTCAAACGGAGACAACTTTATTGTTTTCTCTTTATTCCATCTTAGGTCCCTAATTATTGTGATCCAGCCCATTTTAATATATTCTACTTTTTCATCGAAAAGCATTACTCCCAATCTTCGTTTAATAGTTTGTATCGTTCGTTCGACTAGTCCACATCCTCGATGATCACCGACTGGACAGAATTTTTGAGTAATATTATTTTCGGTGCAAAATTTTTTCATTGATTTTTCTTTAAACCCGGAAAACTGATCCGTTTTGATCGATTCTGGTATTCCATGTGTCAATGTAGGTACGTAGAAAATTTATTGTTGATTTTCTCCCTGTAGATTTTGTTACTTTAACTGATGGAAATTTTGAGTATCTATCAATAGCAACTAACAAATATATCTTCTTCCCCTTATGGTCTTCGAGCGGACCCGCATAGTCTAATTGAAATACTTGACCAGGCTGTGTCAACAGTGGAAGTGGTTTTGCCGAAATTTTTAGAATTATATATTTAGCATTCTTACCATAACGAGTGCAACTCCTACACTCTTCGGCCATATTGACTATGTATTTGTGCATGTGTGGCCACCATAAGTAGTTGGAAACCTCCAACATCGCTTCTTGGCCAGGATGTCCTTGATGAAGTCGTCGAAGCACCGCTTGTCTCAGCTTCTCTGGTACGTCTAAACGATTGTCAACCAGTAGGCAGTCATCTACTACCGACATCTGGTGCCACAGAGGATTGGTGTATGGACCCATTAGCTCAACTCCGTGTCTGTCGTTCCGTTCCACCACTCGCCTGAGCTGATCCATCCAAGTAGCTTCTGATACTAGTTCCGCCAGTAGACTTTTGTCGAATAACTTCTCGAATGATAGTGGGCCATTTGTTTCATTTAACTGCTCCGACAGTTGGTTATTGCTTTTTCGCGATTTATGTCCACCTCTCGTTTTCTGTTGCGGTGTGACCATACAAGTCTCAGTTCCTGAACTGTAGTCCGGTTCATCAATGCTGTCCATCGTTAAATCCACTTCAATGATTTGTCCAATCTCAGGTTCATCTCCTGATTGGGTTTGTCCCGGTGGTTTCGGGCTCTGCATCACCGAATCGGCTTCTATTTCCATCGTTGATCGGGGTTCCTTACTTTTTTCTGATCCTATTAGTTCCCAAAATGAAACTAACATTGGTTGGGCTGTTGTAGCAGTTGATGTTGACTGACCGCTATTTCCCGTGTCTGTTCTGATTTGTCTGTTCATCAGGTTCCAATTCGCCTGTGGTATTTGTTCAAAGTCCGAATTCTCTGAATCTGATCTGTTTGGGGTCCTTTGTATCATTCTGGTTCTTTGGAACGTCGTTTCTGTTATTTCCTCCCTCAATGTGTCTGTGTTATTCCGATCCTGAATTCTGACCATCTTTTTTTCTTTTCCTCTTTTAATCGGCTGTTTGTTATAGTCTAAAAATTTTGTAGTCAAGTTTAGATTCTCCCGTGGAATGAACCTCATATTTTTTGAAGACTCTAGAATTTGCTTTGCACTACCCGTATCAATAGTCATGGATATGATTTGATGATCTATTCTCACCAAAGCTTTTAATGACCTTATTTGTTTCGATCGGGTATTTCTGCGAATATCAACCTTCTGTATGTCCTTGCTACTCTTCTTGATATCTTGGTTTCTATTTGATTGCTGTTTTATATACTCATCTATTTCTTCCAGCGGTTCCAATAGAACTTCTTTCGGTTCTTCTAACAATAGTTCCGGATTCACGCTCTCCTTTACTGTAACTGCCAAAAAAAATTGGTCTAGCCATATCTTGAAATTCCAAGGAGGGTCGGAATTCGCGGTTGTACAAAATACAGGGATCCCCATATCTGTTCTATTGTCCTGGGACAGAAATCCTGCCGACTGCGCCATGTGATAATGTTATGCTATGAGTAGGTAAGAACAAAAGAGAATAATTGAAACAATTTAATTTAGACTCTTGATTTACTTGGTTTTGTTAGAGATCACGTTCATGTGTCTTCTAAGATCGCAACAGTCCAAATGACTGTTACGTTTGGCCTGCATGGATGGCCTTGAATAATAATAACAATACATAACAGAATATTAATAACACTTTATCCAAGGTTACTGTGGCAACAGTACTACACGGTACCACAGCTTAGTAACACCAACAATTTTTTTGCATCAAGTTTTTGGAACTTTGTGTGAACTAAGATTAATTTTTGGGCAATTTTTGGGGAATTTTTTGCAAAGAGTATTTTGTGAAGAACAATTGCAAATTTTGTATAAACAAGGTCAAATCTGTAGCTTATTTTTGAGTTTCTTTTAGTATCATCCCTTTTTGACATATTTGGTTCTTTTCTCGATAGGAGTGTTGATGAAACTTTAGTATGATTAACAGTAGGACAATTTGATGTTTATTCTATGATCTAGGCATTTATATAATCTCTACACATACTTATGTAGTTTTTGATAATTTTTTAATAACAAACTTAAACAGAGAATGTGTCCTTTTGGGATATTTATCTGACGAAAAAATTTTATAAATAGTTTTTCTATCCTGTATACTTTAATAGTAGAAAGTGATGTGGTACACCAGAACAACGAAAAATTTGCAGTTTTTGCGAAACTTGTTAATGTGCTCCAAAGTTATAATGAGTCTAAGATAGTACCTCACTAAAAGTGTTTTGAAAAAACAACCTTCAAATGGAATAAATAAAATTATCAAAAACTGTAGTCAAATTATTTGTACTAAAATTTTGATTTTGAAAATACTGGCAGCGTAGCTGTGGCAGCCACCGCTCATCAGGAAAGTCCAAAAGCGTCTTTTTTATTGTCATTTGATAGGCTCCAAAAATATATATGGGGTGTTGATTGTTTCGTCTTCGGTTTTCAAGGCAGAGGATAATAAATAGTCGTTTAATGGATTTCCCCACAAATACGAACGGATTTTATTAGTATAACAAGTGTAATTGCGTTTAAAAACAGATCGCGGGCCTTGAAAAAATCTTAATATCTATTCAACAATTTGAAAAAACAAGTTAACAATAAAAAATTTTTAAGAAAATCAATGAATTGTTGAAACCTGCTTCTATTGTTTGAGACACTGTTAACTAGAGGAATTTTTCTATAATGATGTGTGAACAAGTTATTTAGTATTTTGCGTTTATTCAAAATAAATGTTCACCAACTGTAATAAATTTAGCTGATGATGTATGAATCTAATAACAATCCATCAAAACTGAAAAGAACAATTCAATTCCCATAACTTGGTGTGAAGTTTAAGTTATTATTTTTAAAATTCACGAGCAATTACTTTAAAACAATTTACACTCGCACCGGAGTTCCTTGGATAATAATCGGTTATAATGAAAAATTATTATCTAAAATGTTGTCATTATAATGCATACTTGTTGCAAATTTAGACCACAAATCGATTATATTGTCATTATAATCGATTATTATTTTTTAAAAAAACACAATCAATTAAAATCCATTATGATGGAGTACAATCCATTTGAAATCCATTATAATTGACTATAACGGATTCTATTCTTTACTTTTTTTTGCAGATTCAGTTGCAAAGCTTGCAACATTTCTGCGTAACTCATGGCCTACTCGCAATCTAAACCTAGTCAAATTACCCCCCCCCCCACGGGCAAAGGTTGATGAGGGGTGGGGTGGGGGTGGTAAATTGGGAAAGGGAATTGTTAATAGAGGTGATGGAGTTTACTTAGTCTAGAAAAAGTAGAGAAAACCTAAATAAGTAAATCCGATGTAAAAAGAAAAAACTTATGAAACTGATTATGTAGCAACTGCACAAAAAAGAAAATGGGATAAAATTGATCAATTTTTCTCAAAAAACATTTTATTAGATTATAATCTATTATAGTGGATTATAATGAGTAAAAAGTTTTATGATTATAATCCATTTTTAATTGAATATAATCGGTTATAATCGATGATATTGATATAAAAAATACTAGGAACTGAATTCATTTTTGATGGATTATAATCGATCAATTTTGTAAGTTTATAGATACTGACTATAAAATGACAATATAATCGATTACTATCCATGGAACCCCAGTGCGGGCAATTTTTTTTCACCAAAACATTCAAACGTAGCAGTTTTTGTCTTATAAGAGCTGAGCATGTCAAGTTCTTTTTTATAAACTATTTTGGAAAAAAATTCAATCCATTTCAGTAAATTCCTTAAAAATTAAAAACTTGCGTCTCGGAAAAGACTTGAAGCCCTCAAACACAAAGTTTTTCATGTCGAACACTACTTACTGTTTTTTTATATAAATTCCACAGTGGACAAACGTTTGATTATCAACTTTTTTGTAACTAGTAGCACAATCTACTGATGAATCAATTAGGTTGACTTATCTTTCAAATTGAAATTCGAGACACGGCCGTTTTGCGACAAAAAAAAATCTTCGCGTCACTTTCTTAAGGTAAGCGCAACCTAAAACGTCCTTTTTGAATCAAAAACTTCCAAACATATATAGTCCGTTGTCAATCGGGTCAAGAAGGTCGTGCTCAGTGGCACCCCTGGATGAGCACTGTCCAAAAATTCACTGTTTCTTGATAAGCCAAAACTCATGGTCAACAGAAACCTGATGCAAAGCAACAGAGATCGTCATCGCTGATTCACTAATATTTCATTTTCTTCTTTTCATGGCCAAGAAAAATAACCAGACCAACAAACTAGCGTTATACAATCTTCTGATGTCAAATCTAAATCTAGTGGGAAAGGCAATAGAAAAAAATAGAATTTTAAAATCCGTTAAAATTGGACTGAAAGTTCAAAAGTTCGAGCAAAATACTTTAATATTTAAAGTTTTGGAGAAAATCTATTCATGTTAATTGAAAAGCTTTTATTATAGGAAAAGCTCTATTTTGACGTAGGAACAAGTTACAGTGTGATAAATGGTCCCTTTAACTATACTAATCAGTGTTGACAACAGCTTTTTATGATAATGTGGTTTATGAAATGATCAGTTTTCGTTGGCTTTGCATTTTTTGAAATAAGTTTTTCAAATTTAGCAACGCGCTTTGTTAAAACGATCCGTTTTTTTCCCCAAGAACCCAATTTCTTTGAACAAAATTTAAAAAAATTTGCCTGAATCTGTTTTAGTTTTATATGAAATTTTCATCTTCTATTTTTTGCTTTTCAACGCACTAGTTTTGAATAAGAATTCATGAAAAACTTTAATCTCAGTCTGTTAAATTGCAATCAAATTAGACCTTGATCCCAGTAATCGATGAAGCGTTTATACGATTGCTTTCTCTAGCAGATATCATTCACTTGTTAAATAATTTTGTTGCCATTTTTTTTCGAAAAATTTAACTTTGAGTGAATTAATTGAATGTTCGCTACAATAAACTCCAATGCCATAGTACCACCTTCTTTTCTTTTAACTTAAGGATCACCTTACAAAATTTCCAAAAAAAGCATAAAATTCAATTTTGAACTCGATTGTATATGTGCAATCTAACTTATGTTTAACTTTCAGAAATCCAATTTAGGCCAGTGAAAAGAGTGAAAAGAAAACCAATCCAGTTTACAAATTCGATAACAAATACGACTAGCAACTCTTCAAAAAATTAAATCAAACCAGAAACAGTGCTTTTTCAAGTCTCAGTTCTTAGCGTAATACACCACTCCCATCAACCCTGAAACTCGAATAGCTTTTTGTGAATTTCCTTGTTGATCATTGGCTGCATTTTTTCATTTTAACCAAAAAAAAATGTTCAACTGAGTGGGAGGGGAGGATTCGTTTTTTATGTTTCATCTCAGACTCACTAAAATCAGAATTCTAAAACTCACTATTTCGTAAGGATACGTTTTCTTCGTTCATTCTCTTAACTGAATTATAAATAGAATTCCACTCACAGAATCAATGTAGAAAACATTTTTTTACAAAAAAAAAACGAAAAAGTTTCTAATTTTAGTTTCCTGCTAAGTTGATTTCAATTAGTTATCGTCTTTTTAATGTATTAATTCAACCTTTTTGATTAAAATTTGATTTGAAAGGTTTCTAGCTTTCAGTTTTTGTGGTAAAAAATTTGTTTTTGATCAAAAACTTTGCTTGCATTTACTTTAAGATCATGTTTGGTATCATCTCGTGGCGGTCCTGTATATGTCCAACAATTATGTTGGTCTAGCAACTTGCATCTATATTGCGCTTACGCAAGCAACAAATTCTTCAACAATTCCATTGCTAAAACTAATGGAAAATTTTTATAATACGCAACTCATGCTGTGACTCTGCGGGACCCATATTGCGACTAAGGTTGTGCTGCGACTTTGCGCGACCCGTGTTTCAACTTTTCATTGCTTATGTTGCACGTTTTTGCGACCCATGTCGCATTTCTGGGCGAACCATAGTGCGAGTTTGTGCGACCCGTATGGAAACTTAGTATTCATCAATTTGCGATTTTGCCCGACCCATTTGGCGACTTTGTGCCACCCATTTTCGGCTATATTGCGACTTTGTGCGAGTCAAGCCTCTTGTGGGAGTATAGGAATTTGGTCATAGGAAGTCTACTTCTTCGACCCCAGTCAGTCACAACATGAGTCGGGGACTTCGTAACTGCTAACAAAAAATGGGAATGAAACCTTTTTCATACCTAAGACCAATTATAGTGCGGCGAAAAACAGATGAAAATGGTGAAATTGTTGCGAAAGTTTCTATAATATTAAAAAGCTGTTTTTATTGCAAAACATATCATTTGCTCTGTTTGCGACCAAAACTGACAATTCCTGAATGTTGCGACAAATCGATCTTACTCTAACAGACTGCTAGATTACGTTTGCTTTTCTGGATGGCATACAAGTAGTGGCAAAAAAGGCAGAACACCAGACTGCGCTACAATCTGTACTTGATAAATTGAAAGCAAAAAATTTGGTCATTTCCTAGTCCAAATGCAAAATTGCGAGCCAACAAGCTAAATGGCTAGGTTTCGACACAAAAGCTGAAAAGACTGCTAGATCAAAAAGAAATTGGAAGCATAAAAAAAAACAAAAAAATCCAAAAACAAATAAAAGACTATTAAGTTTTTTCTCGGTCAATACACCATTTATTTAATATTATCGTCGTCTTTAACCTGGTCGCCAAAACACCTTCGTTCAGACATGTACTAAAAACGGCCTGGAATAAAAAGATATTCATGAAAGTACATTGTTGGTCAAAGTCAACCAAACTAGGCAAACCGTTACCAGAAATCAGTTAAGATGAGTACTATGCTGTTACAAAAAAATACTGCGTTAATTTCAAAGCAAGAAAGTTGGACAATTTAGTGGTTAACTAAATGGCCAATAGGAATAGAGCACTAATGAAATTGATCGACGAGCGAAAAGAACAACTTGAGTAAATTAATACCGTTCTAAGCTCTCGAATGAAAAACACTGCCGATCAAACTGCCAATCAAACATACGAATAAATTCCCGAGCAAACATGTTTTAAGAAAAAATAATTAACTGTAAAAAAACTTTATAGTTTGTTTCTTACGTAACTTCTGAAAAAAGCTTTAATGAGTTCAGTAAAAAAGAAAATCATTGGATTACCAATTATGAAATCACAAAAGAACTAAAAAAGATGGCAACACCGACACAAAAAGACCGGCGCAGAAAATCTTGAGGAAAAACAAACCAGCATGTCGGACGCAAACAACGATTGTGCCAGAATCAGATTGGGCGCATGAAACGGGGCACTTTAAGTGGGTAAATTTATAAAAGACCTAATAAAGAAACGGGAGAAAGATAAAAAAGAAAAAGTGTTGAAAATAGCTAGTAGCAGGGAGAAAACATGCAACAAACAGGCGAAATATTCATCAAGAAAAACCTATAATAGTAAAATTCTTTACCAAGCAAAAGAATGCTTCAAAACAAATATGTTTGAATAACCAGGACAAACGTATCAGCGTAAACGCAAATGATAGAAGAACCCCAGGAAAAAATTCAGAGATGACCCAATTGAAATTAGCAAGTATAACGAAGCAAAACTATCCAGAAGCTCACAGCTGAAAGCACATTGGCAGATGAGGACGACACACCACTCTACAGACAAAAGTTGAAAATTATTTGAGACAATGGTTCGTCATGGCGGCTCTCAGAAAGAATAAAAATCTACGACCACTAACGCAGTTTGTGAAACAGCGGGACTGGGTATCCATCAAACATTCGTATGGGTAATACTTTTTTTTCACAATACCAGTCATCGATTGGGTTTCCGGAACGAACTTCTGATTATCGATGACCGAGTGGTTATCCCGACACAAATACGAGACATAGTTCTAGATAGGGTCCATTGAAGCTAGCGGGGACGGACGACATGCTGTATATAGCAGAAGACATTTGGTTTCCGGTCATCCAACGCGAAGTAATAGCCATGGGCTAAAACTGCAAGGAGTGTGCAGAACAAGGTAAAAAACTTATAGCAGTAATAGGCAAAACATTCCTTCAAACTGAAGTAGAGCTCTCCTTCAGACAAAAAAGTAGAGCCTAACAAAGAGATACAGCTATAGTTCGCTGGTCCGATGCCCGAAGAATTGAATAATTAAGCGTTTAAAATGGTAGCCATTGAGAGATATTCGAAATACTCGACAACTTAAAAGATTTACAAAGACGAAAACGGTTGAAGAAATGAAAAATGCTGGGGTACATCATGAAAAACAGGATACCTAATCAAATTAGGTGTGACCAGGCACAAACGTTCAAAGCAAAAAATGTCAACTATATTGTAAGTACAATCATTATAAACTTATTTTGCACCGCTGGACAACCCTAGAGCTATTCAATTTGTAGAGCACTTCATACATACATTGAAACTTAGACTGAAGGTAGTAAAAAAGACCAAAAAGTTAAACAATACAAAACAGCATCAGATATATGAGAACTATACAAATACCTTAGATAACACCCCGCAATGGCACAAATTTATCAGGGCTCAGTTTGCATTGAGGGAGGCGCTCAAAGACAATATTCTCAAAGCTAGCTATGACTAGCAATCAGATCAAAATGAGTTGGAATAACACAAAACTATATTAAATTTGAAAAAAAACTAGAGCGGTTGACATTCACACCAGAGCTAAAGCAAGACATGGAAGATTGGTCTGATGATAAAGTCGTTATTAGGCGCCGACAATCAAAACACACACGACCCGAAATAACTATCTTGGATAGCTTTCAATTAGCGCGCCAAAGTTTGAGCTTTAGCATTATGCAAACCAGTTTTCAACGAAATTTAAGAACACAGAAAAATCACCAGAAAAGCACTTCAGAAAAAACATAAGACAACAATCAAGAAAAACCCTAAGAGTGGCGCAAAAAAGGAATGACCCTCCATGTTTCAATAAAATTACAAGGCACAAGACGGAAACATCTTACTTACACCCCACATACGGGATGGAAGCAAAAGTTTGACCCAGATTATTTAGTAACAGCGCGTTCGCATTCGTCCCAAGCCCAAAAATCTACGGAAATTGTATATCAACACAACTAAGTCATTTTTTTCGCCCACGTACTGGTATATCATAATAGTATCTACCGAGTCTTAGACATTGAAAACCCGGGAGCCTAATGAGAAAATCCAGAGCGCAAAAAAGACAACCGAAAAACAACAACTGGAGCGAGGCACCAGCAAAACACGAGAATAATCACAAAGAAACGAGTGGGAGTACGAGTAAAGACCATTCAAAACAGGGCCATAAAAGACGATCAGGAGCGACACAGAAGAAAACGCATGGAAAAGAACAACAAATGAGACCACAAAATAAGCCAAAAAAATAAAACACGTCAACATGGTTAACCGATTGGTGGGATACCCAAACCTGAAGCCAGTGGATTCAGCTTCAATGTACTACCAAAAACTCGCAAACAAGAGAAAGAGAAAGATCAAGGAAAGGAGTAAATTAACTCCGTATTGAAAATAAAAAAAGTCAAAAAAAACTTTAAAGCGTGACCGGGAATCGTTATCTGTCCAGGTAGATATACAGAGATGGATCGAGGATTTTCTCGAAGGGGCAAAATTCCATAATTTTCCTCGGCCATTCTTTTTCAAACCAAAGTGACTTACCGAGCGCTCCTACAACTTTATAATGACCCCATTTTGACAAACACTGCGTCGTAGGCTTTATCTTGAACAACCAGGCCAAAATGCCATTTTCAAACACTTTTTGGAAAGCTTTGACTACAAGTTTGCAAGTTTTGGCTTGCGCTCCCCTTTTAAGCCGGAAAATTAATTCAAGGCGGAACATGAACTCAAGAAATTCAAGGCGAAACACAAATGCTAGCATTTGTGTTCCTCCATGAAGGCCATTGGTATGAGTTGGCAATCAAAGAACCAGTGAAGTTAAGAAAATTTCACTCTATGTGCGATGAACTTGTCTTTAAATTGTTACCATGCAATACAGTTGGGAGTAGACTTTCGTTCGTTGTCTCTTTCACCGATTTCAAAATAGTATTAGTTTGGGAGAGCAACTCCAACTAGAGTAGACTTATTACAAGTACACAGCTGTGGATACAAAGTAATTTCAACATACTTTTCGACTGTTTCACGTATCTACTTAACATTTCCCTCCACTCTGACGATTTCGTTCTATATCAGGAAATCTTTTAGGTTCCAAAACGTTCTTATTAATGATTAATGTCTTCTAATCGTTTTTTTTTTACAATTTCTGTTGGGTGGCTTACGGGTAAAAGGACTACGTTTTTTGTGGGATAGTCCGAATTTTCACAAACTTGATATCATTCCAGATTTGAGTCCACAAATATGTATTTTTACTCTTCTTTTTTTGTCATTTCTGTAGCTTCCATTTGACGATGTTGAAACTTTGTTTGCGATTGCTCCGACCTCTTTTGAGAATTCATGAAAATTATTTCATGCATCATGATCATGATTTTTTTCTAAAACAATTTAAAAAATCATTCTTTCTTGATTATGCATTAACTTTGATTGAGACTATGTTCAGAATCATTAACGACTCTTTCAATATGTGCCGGACATTATCATTACGAGGTCAAACTGTGCGCTGGATAGGCGCACAAATTTGTTTCTGTATGGTAATGGATTCCAGAGACAAGTCCTTAAACATGATCCGAAATGTAAGAGGACTCCACTTACCAAGTTTCCGTGGATTCCGCGTATTATTATTCAAAAAATAAGATTTGTCGGCACATTAGTTTTGTTGCGGATTCCGCAACGAGTGAATATAGGTATTTTTTTTCCGGATTCCGCTTACAAGTTGCGGATTCTGCTAAGCGGATTCTACGTACAGTTTGCGGATTCCACTGGCAGTTGCGGATTCCACTTATTTTTGCGGAATCCGGAACAACTACCAAATTTCACGGCAGCATAAATTTACTAAACACATGTCTTTTTTATTTGTGAATGGATTCCACAAACTGTTCCGGAATTCTCAAATTTTGTAGCGGATTCTGCAAAGTTGCCTGTTTTTGGAGCAATTTTGAGCAATACAGTGTTTCAGCTATTTGTCCGAGGAATCGGAATCCGCAAAGAAGATCAAAGAAAAAACAAGTTGCGGATTCCGCAACAATTCTGTTTTTGGCCTGTTGCGGATTCCACTTACAATTCAAAAAATGCCCATTTTGACCTCGTAATGATATTCCACGTTAGGATAATGATTTTTGAGACAATGACCCGCATTGTAATAGGAAAACTAGATTGATTTTGACTATCAAAGAACCTGAGCCACGACATCGACCCGTGGTCATATTTAAATTATCAGAATTTGCATAATTGGGAGAAATTAAGTAAAAAATGATATCGGCAAACAAGACTGCTCGTATATGGTGTAGTGCTATATATATTTACTCTCTCCCAATGAAGCAAATTCTGGTAATTTTTATATGCCTACCCGGGTCAATGTTCGACCAAAAAAGAATAGTTGAGGCAGGGGTTCAGGTCGGGTCGACCACAATTTTGAAACTTACCTCGAGCACAGTCAAAACTTATCTAGTCGAGCAGGGTCAAATAGAACCAAAACCTACCTCAAGCACGGTCAAAACCTACTCCGAGCAAAGTCGAGCAGAGTCGGATTAAACCTCGACCGCGGTCGACAAACACCGATTGTTCCGCGGTACTTCGGAGTCATAAAGCAAAATTTCTCCCAAACCAAATATCGACATAATTTTTTAAAACATTTTTGATTCAAATCGCAAGCCAGTTTTCCAAAAGATGAAAAAACCTGAAAAATAACTCATCTCTACATGGAATTTAAATAATTCTGATAAAAAACATCATAAGATGTTGCACAAACGGCATAAATTATAGCTTGGAAATTTGGTTAGCTCATGTGGTTTCAAAGTCAAAAGATACACGAATTCGGTCGAGGATGGGCGAAATGGATCTTGCTTGGGTCGAGCACGGTCCAGCTTTTTTTCGATTGACCACGACCCAAACTTACCAATTTTTAACGGAGACTGTCGCAGCATTAAATGAGCATCTCGAACCGGAAAAAAAACTGAGCGACCTTGAAAAAAATTTAAAGTTTTTTTGAGGTTTTTTTAAAATAAAAATTGTCCCATACACGCTATGTTGAGTACAGGGCGGATTTACGAGGGGCGAGCGGAAGCCGTGCCCCCTCTGGGATTCGACCCCCTGCCGACCCAAAGGGTCTCCCCTTTGTACTATTTTGAAGAAACAGGCCACAAACGCCTTTTTTGGCCTGTTTTTTCAAAATTTCGCATGCAGCGCAGAAAGTTTGGCTGAAACAGGGACTTTTTAGTGCTTTGGGAGAGAAATTTTGAAAACTCAATATTTGGTTGACTTAAAAAAAGATCCAAAAAATTTGAAAAACCGAGCAGCAAAATCGAGAAAATCCTAGATCCGTCCCTGGTTTATTTTTAGTAGATATTTTTCGCAAATAGCAGGAATTAAATAGACCAAGTAGCATACGTTATTTCAATGTGAAACGATTTTCCAGTTAAAGAGTCGAAATTTGTCCGGAGAAAAAAAACACTCCGAGTACAAATTTTCCGATATTCTTTGGAAATCGGAATAAAAATCGAAAAAAATCAATTTTTTTGAATAATCCCATGGATAAATTCCCATAGTCTTTGCAAGTTCATTATTTTAGGCAAGATAAACATCCACTCTTAATTTTTTTGGAAGTATCAGTCTGATTCTAGATTTTTACGACCAACCAAAGAGCCTTTTGGATTCAATTGATAATCCGAAAGAATCAAACACACACACGCACACACATATAGCACACACGCACAATCAACACACAAACACACACACACACACAATCGAGAGCAAACTACCATAGTAGTTTGCATAGAACCAAAAATTTAAAGTTAAATGAAGCAAAAAAAGCATTGGTTGTGTATTTCTGCAAACTGATCATGAATTCGAGACTAGTTCTCCTATTATGTCCTGCAAGATGGTGTGAGCCTCTTCTCTTTAAGCTCACATCATGGAAGTTGAATTTTGGAAAATCCCTCCAATGCTTTATTTGGTTTGCTGCTTTTGAAAATACACAAAATTTGGTTCTTGGGAAACTGTTGGTATATGAGAGCTTTTGTTTATAGTTGATAGAATTGCTCATCGAGTTTTGTTCAAAAAAGGTCAATCATAAGCGTTATTTAAGAGAACTATTCCAATTCTTTTGATAGTAAATTGAGAGCTCTTCTTCGTCCAATAAACTTAAGATGGTAACTATTAGTAGCAGCGGTGGATGATGCATGAATCTGTCTAGGCAGAGCTTAATTATTTAGCAACCATAGTCAATTGTACTGATTCTTAGAAGAATTAGCACCAGTCGATAAATCTTTTTATGGAAATTAGAGGGCTTTTTTGAATAAAAACAGTCGGTAAAACAAAACCTTTATAGAACAGTAGATTTCTGACGAAAAAACATTAGGAAAATGCTGTTTTTAAGAACGTAGACTTAATAAAAAAATTGTTGCGAGAGATGCAAAACTATCGAGCCCTTTCAGATTTTGGTTTTTGGTTTTTGCTACGATACTTTTTTGGGCAAAAATGAAAACTCATTACAAAAACTGCTTGTTCCAGCTCAAGTAGCACAAAAAATGCCGCACACATTTCTTTTCAAAAAGAAAAAAAAACGACTTGCTTGCGATTTTTTAAGAACATAAGTTTTGATTGAGTACAGTTGTTGTTGTAAAATGGTTGATTATGGAAGTTAAAATTATTTTAAAAATTGAAAATGTAAGACCAACGACACACAAGAACACCATTTGTTCAATTTTATTTTTGAGTATATACAAATGCTTAATGAAATTTGTCAAAAGTAATCAGAAAAGAACATTTTCATTCAAACAAAGAAAATATTGATCTGCTGAGTGATACGCGGATCAAAACATCGAACGTAAGATTGGCAGTGAGTGCAAAGGGGCCCAAATGAGTCAGATTTCATGCTCAAAATTTTTCAAGCTATAGTAGCAAAAATCATTCAGACCAACCAAACCATGTCTTAAGCGCTCGATCGACAAAAAAAAAGATTTTATGTTTTATTTTACTTCAAAACTAATCCCAAGTGCGACCGCAAAAAAACTATGAGGTATCACATCAAGTATTAGTCGAAATTGGCATTAGAAAATATATAGGTTAATCAAATAGTTTGGAAATTTAGATGAAAATCCATGCTTTATTTTTAAGGCAACTCAGAAAATGTTCTGGAAAACAACAATCTTAAATTGAATTCGTTGACTATTTGTCTGATCATCCAAACAACTAATGACAAGTTTTAATTGATAAACTTCATTCAATATCAATAAAAATTAATTAAATTGTGTTTTTTTAATGGATTTTTTTTTTCAGATCCACAAAAAGGAATGCGTTTTTTTACTAGATTTTACAGTTTGTCGGAACTAAAAGTAAAATTTATTTTTTGACTTTTTGAGGTAAAACTTAAAAAAATAAATTTGACAATACTTGAAAATACGTGGAAAATATAAGCAACAGAAAGGAACAACGCTTGAATAATTTTTCTATCTTTCTCAGGGGCGGATCTAGGATTTTCTCGAGGGGGGGGCGGATTTTCAAAAAATTTTCCAAAATTTTGACGACCTTTTTTTTTTTTTTAGGTCGACCAAATTGATTTTTCGAGCTCTCCCAAAGCACTGTTTTGCCCCTACTTTGGCTAAATTTTCTGCGCCGCAGGCAAATTTTTGAAAAAACAGTCAAAAAAGCCGTTTTTGGGCAATTTTTGAAAAATTTTGACAAAAAAAATCGCGTTTTTTTGGCGCGCGCTCCCCCTCAAAGTTAGTATATATTGGCGCCGAAGGCGCCTTTAGAAAAATTTTAGGGTCGGTCGGCCAAAACTGGATTTCTGAAAAAGTATCAAAGGGGGGACCCTTTGGGTCGGCAGGGGGTCGAATCCCTGAGGGGGGGCGTCCGCCCCCCCCGCCCCCCCCCCTAAATCCGCCCCTGATCTTTCTCTAGTTTTTCTATAGTTTTTCTCTAGTTTTTATAGATAAACTGGGTCGGATCTTTCTTAAACATTTTAGTAAACTGAAAAAATTGTGCCCCAGAAGTTACCAGATTAAAAAATATCTATACATCAAGATCGTTGATTGGAGCTTCTACTTTTCAGACTACTTACCAGCATGTCGAGAGCACATTTATAAAACGGGTCAGTCATCTCCCATTATTTCCATAATTATGAGGCAAGTTAAATCTATCTCAAAAAAAAACAAATAGAGAAATTTTGCCGAATGTTTTTTTTAAAAAACTTTTTCTGTGCGTTTAATCAAAAAGAATTGTCCTGCATATTAAAAAAAAATGACTTTCACTTTTCAACTTAACACTAAATTTTAAAAAAATGGAAATTTTTTGAATGTCTACTACGAACAAGGACCGGAAGTTAAATGAGGTGGATGAAACCATTTTGAGACTGATTGCAGAGATAAAGCATAGTAAAACGAGAGTTGTTTTGTCTCGCTGGCAACAAAGATGTGGGAAAAAATTTTGCAACTGGTATGAGTTATTACTTCCAGTTTTTGAAGAGCTCCATGAGATGCTTTGAAAATAAAAGCGCAAATGGTCTCAACGAGCTCTACTAGGAAACTGTGAAATGACGCACTGTATGGAATATCAAAATTGTTTTAATTGTATACAAAATTAACATTCAAACGGCAAAAAAAATGTTTTTGATGAGTAAATACTAACAAAATGGCAGTGAAGACACTTAAAACACAATTCATGATAAACAGCTGTAAATAAAATTTTCTTACCCTATATGGTATTATAAATACTTAAACCCACGGTCGCTGTTGAATGTTTGGGTGTCTTTTTTGACGATTAATTAATTTTTTCAGAACAATGCGAGGCGGCAGCAATGAAAAAATCTAATTTGTGTGTCCCAGTTCAACTCCACATGGAATTTTTCTTTCTGATTTCACCCTCGAAACCAATTTTCTCAAGTTGCAATTACAGCAAAGCTTATTGTGGTGCATTATCATTAGATCAAGGAATTCAAGAATGATTAGAAGAAAACAAAATTTTGAAAACGTATTCCAATTTATATATATAGGAGAAAAAAAATTTGGATGCAACAATGTATTCGTAAAAAAATTACGATCTGAGCACAACAGCGTCTACTTTATCAGTTTCAACTCTAAATTTGGAGTATAAAAGTCCTTAAGTGAGGAAAACAAAATGAAAACTTTATCAAGTAAATTACGCTTAACAGCAACAAAATGAAACAGATATCATTCAGCGTCATGAACGTTTGTACACATTTGACAAGTTTGATCGGGGGATCAAACTTCGAAAATGTGATCAAGACATAAAAAGAATTGAAACCACTAAGAAATCGAAGCTTGATGAATTTAATCATGATGTAGCAAATAAATATTCAATAGACTCTGATGAGTTTACATTGGTTGAAATGGTGTTTAGTTCATATAAAATCAATATTTGCTGTCCTTTTTTAATTTTTACGGTTTTTTCTCTGGTACGTTTTTTGAATTTTTTAACATTTTTTCTCTTTGGAAACAAAAAAAGAATAAAAATAGATTCACTGACAAATTGTTAATAAGATAAAAAGATGGAATGCTCTCATGAGGCGCTTGCTATCAGGCTGTAGGCCGTGAGTTCCCATTCAAGTTTGGCGGCCGGTTATTGATTTCTTATACTAATTTCTCGTAATATAAGACGTCCTTGTGAACAATTTATGTTTTGAAAAAATCAATTTTTCAATTTTTTATAAGGCTCTGCAGAAATAAATGAAAAAAACAACAATCAAACATACTTTTTTCAGCTACTACCAAGTATGAAATTTTTAATGGAAATTTCTGTGCAGCAACCCGTTTCCCTTGTTTTTAGTACATCATATGTTTGTTTTATTTGCACACTTTGTACCATCAACGCAATTCAGTACTATTATGACACTTCTTTGAACTTCTTGCAAAGTGAGCTCTACAAACCGTTCGCGCAAGCTTTCATCAATTTTTATTGAAAGACCAATTTCAAGCGGGAACAGTATTTCCTCAGAAAGCGATTTTTATTTCCGCCAGACGGAAATTTATGATTTTTGGAGCGTTGTAATTTTAGCTTAAGTATAACGTTCCCCATCTTACTTTAATATTTATGTATAGGCAATTTTTCTGTCCTATCATCAAAGTTGATTTCATCTATCATTTTTTCTAATCTGGTGTTTCTTTTATTCCTTTGAGAAAACCATTCATTCAAAACTCCCCGTCGCGTGTTCAGGATCAATAAATCTGTTCTAGCATCAAAGCGACAATTATTTGCGACTACAGCAGAACAACTGCAAACATTTTTCTTACGTTTTTTTTACTGTTTTTGAAAAAAAAACATCTGTTATTTTGGTTCATTATATATTCAACAAAGCCTTTAATTAAACAATCCAAAACTTACTTTTTATCCTCTGACTTGTGTTTAAGATACTTGTCACAACTCGTTCGCCTTGTTTCTTTAATAAACGTGCCAACTGTACAAAAAAAACATACATTTTGCAGCACATTGTATACTTCTGCATGGTGTAAAATCAACGTTTACGTTGTGATCGACCAACTTCGAATTATATGTTCTTGTCAAAAACTGACGCCTTTCTAAAACAACACGCGAGCCATTCTGAAGAATAAGTTAACTGGTGATTAATCTTCAGCCCCCCAAAATTTCTCTTCCAATTCAACCAAACAGGCCTCCAATATCCTGTATAGATAAACCTATATACAACTACAAAGCTTTTATAAAATCAGCCGCCCTAATTTGCCCAAACATATTGAGAACCCTCGCATGAAATCTGAATATGTACCGAACTGACCTATAGCGATAGTTTTGACTGGCTTGAAATACCAAAAGGGGATAGTTCGACCTGATTTTGAGACCATTTCAGAAGCTCTCTTCTATTCCCAAAAAACTGGCTCAGTTATTTTCCTGATAGTTTATTTTCAAATTGGGGCATAAATCAACAACCAATTTTGCCTTCCAGTGTACTTGGGACTATACTTTATTTTCGGTCGTAAATTCAGTTGTTTGCTTGGTTGGTTTTATCTGTTCACGATTTCAGGGCGAAATGGGGGATAAAGATGTTAGAGTTCGAGTTTGTTTTCTGCTCATAGGTAAGACCTCAATCTATTTTACATTTTGATTAAACTGGTTTGCATTCAGTTTAAAATTTAAAATTCCTTTTTTTGCAGTAAGTTTCAGAGCTAAAATCTGGAATTAAACTAAGTCATGAACATCTTCAAGAATTTCAGAAATTTTGCCAGCCCACTATAACTTCAATTCACCTTCGATCCCTTTATGCATTTTTTCAGTTTTGCAAACATTATAGGGTAAAATCTACGCAGCTTTGCAAATATTATAGGGTAAAATCTACGCAGCTTTGCAAATATTATTGGGTAAAATCTACGCATAAAACCAAAGCCCTTCAAATAAACCTTTCTCTTAGAACCCTGAAGTTCAAATCCAGGAATTTAACATCAAAAAACGATAGGTTGATTATTCATAATCACTATTGCACCACTGCTTAGGAATATCGGCAGTCGCATTTATTTTTTGAGATTAACACGACTGCTTCTAAAGCAGCGATAAGCATTTGTTGTTCCGACTGGGCTATTAAGCCAATTTTTGATTAAAGTCAAAAAGATTTTTGATTGAAAAAATGTCAAAAAACATTGGAAAAAAAGACAATTTTTTTTTTGGTTTTTATGTTTCAATTAATCGCCCCACACGCTAATTTAAACTTCAAAGGGAGCTATTTAGCTTTTGCATCAGGTTGTTTTTCAACTTCTGAATAAAATCACGAAATTTTTGTGCTCGGCGTGTTTTTTCCTCCAGTCAAATTTCGACTTTTTAACTGACCATTTCGAGCCAAAAATCCGCCTCAGAAATTGTTCCAAATTGACTTAGTTAGTTGAATAAAAACTAGTTTTGTTAAATAGCTTCGCAAAATACAATTTTTAGAAAACTTCAAACACTGCAGATTTGGGACTTTTGATTTTTTGAATGACTAAGCATTCTGATCATCTAACGGAGAAATTGAGCATTTTCTGCTGTGTCTTTCGAACAAAGTAAGAAATAACCTTTCTAACCTGTGATTTTCCCTGAGACTAGTTTTGACAATCGAGACGAAAATCCTCCGCGCTGAGGATCACTCTAAATTTACTTGATGAAATTATTTTACAGCCATTTTAGACGACTTGAAAGTGAGAACTCGAGAAAATTAAAAATTGAATAAAAATTAGACAAGCTAGTCAGCCGCAAAATGTTCAGAAAAAACTCTATTGAGTGATAAAATCAATCAAATTTCAAAATGAGACATTTTTGCCAAACCTGATAAGCCTCAAATAATGATTTAAGCAATTAACATTGGTTCATGCTTGCCCTACTTATCGTTTTGAGTACAATTACAGTTGGTTGAGCAAGTCAATCCCATGCTTTTAAGACCAATTCAACACTCCAATTTTGGTAGAACTTTTTTATAACTAAAAATCAACTGAATTTTCTTTGTCTGAACTTTCTTGAAGATTTTGAAGAATAGTCTCAACCTCAAAATACTGAATTGTCTTGATCCGAAAACTAGGGGTTGGGGAGGGGGCGGATGCTTGTTCAATATATAGGGACAAAAATATGTTTAAGGCAGCTTGTTCGAAGTCAATGAGAATTTTTTCGCGTACGATGTCTCCAATAAGGCTAATCAGGGCTTCAAGAAACCTTTCGTAAGTGGACTCTTTTTTGCTGCTAAGCAAAACGTAAACACAGGGGGACAAAAGCTGCCAATCTGGATATGTACTCTGTACAATTGATAAAACTGAGACGGACATATCTCAAAGAATCCATCACAAAGCCAAACTTTGCTATGAGTGCGAAGAGCATTTAAATTTTCCATGTCCCCGAGAATAAGGAATCGCTCACTGTCTTCTTTTCCACTATCATGTAGACAAAAAGGTAAATATTTATCGGGAATGTCGAAGTGACGGTCGGTTGATGAAATCACTTCGAGTAGTCCTTGCATTTTGTTTCTATTGAGGGTTCTTGTCAGGGCTGCACGTGAAGGAAGTGAAAGCTGAATTGCCGGATTATTGTTCAGAGGCTTGAGGCTAGCTGCTATCAACTGGTTGTTTACAGGGTTTGTTTGCGACTTTGCTGTTTCTTTCAACTGACTAACTAGCTGCCTTGCTTCTACGCCATAGTATTTTACCATTAGCACTATCTCTATATGGCGTCTCGAAATAATTGAGGCAGTTGAATTATTTTTTTTAAAATTGCGATATAGATATATGCACCAATCTTTGATAATCTATATCATAAATTAATTTTTAATCCTCTATGGGATATTTTAATTGACGTTGGCTGTTTTGTAATGGGCTATTGTGTCCATTGGGATATATTGGTAAGGGATATTTTGTAATGGGATACTTTCGTATGGGATACTTTGTCCTGTCACCAAGGCTACGTTTCATTGGATGGAAATTAACAAGATCAATTCCAATCAAACCCCTTGGTACTAATTTAAGACATCCTTTTTCGGTTGACTTACCTTAACGTTTCTCTGAAGACGCCTTCGTCAATGTATATTAAGTTTTATGGGTGAGCGCGCGGCGAAAAGAAAAATTTATGGGTCAAAACTATCAAAAAAGTCTTTGTAGGGTTTTTTAATGATTTTGGAGAGCTCATAAAATCAAAAGGTCGACAAAATTTTCGGATTATTCTTTTGAAACTCGATCACCCCCCCCCCCCCCCCAGCGAAAACCCTAGATCCACCCCTGCTCTTTTCTTACCCACATTAAAGCTTTCGTGCCGGCTTGTTTTTCAAAAAAACGAAAAGTCATCGCAATCGGGGTTTATGCGAATCGCAGAGAAGCTTTCAATAGCCTTTTCAGTTGTGTCTATGGTTAATTTGTTTGAACATTGTTTCAAAGACAAGCTTTTTTTACCTCTCAAAGCCATTTTTCACGTCTGCAACTTTGACGTGCTAATATTATTGTGGCCGAAATTGCTCAGGCTGTCATGAACTCTTTTTCTTCTATTTTGTACTTTTTTGTGGTAAAATTTATCAAGCCAAAATTGCTCAGGCTATCATGGACCTGAATCTAGGACGCCAAGTAAGTGCTCGTCCTCACAAACTATCATTTACTTGGTAGGGGTTCGAACACTCGATCTGAAATTCTTAAAGAGGACGCCTTACCTCTACGCTAAACGAACGAAAAATCATTTAACGCAACAACTCAATATTTTTTTATTACATTTTTTCTAGAAACGCTGAAAGATAGTCTAAAACAGGGGCGGAATTAGGGGTTAATGCCCCCTCTTTTTCCTCCGCAGGGATTCGCCACCTGCCGACCCAAATGGTCGTCTTTTGTAACTTTAAAAAAAATCTATTTTTGACGGACTGACCCTAAAAACTTTCTAGATGTCAAAATTGTTGCTGCTGCGGCGCAAAACTTTTTGTCAAAATACGGTCTGCCAGTGTTTTGGGAGTGCTCGGAAACTCAATTTGGTGTTCATCTAAAAAGTTCGACAATTTTTTTAAAAAAAACTTTAAAATCCGATCGAGAAAAACCTAGATCCGCCCAAGTCGGAAAAACCAAGATTATGCCTTGATACAGGCTATATGGGTCAATTTGTGATATTTTTTTAAGTTAAAATGCCACATCTTTTCATTCAACAGAGGAGCTTATAAAAAAACTCGATAGCATTCTGAGATCTCCTGAGCGTTATAAATTGATTTAAGCAAATGCTTTTGGTAACGGCTAATTTCACAGAGCAAAATCTGTCCCTCGAAATGCATTTTCTATTTCTGCAAGAGGGATTTTTGTGAGAACTGAAGCGCACTACGCCGACTTATTGAAGCATAACTGTATGTGAAATGAACTGTTTTGTTTTCTATAAACTTAAAAGAGCTCGCATTATTTGGGCAGGAAGCTGACAGCTTCTTCATTGAAAAGCCGGAAGATTTAGGAGTTCTAGCACTACTGCTGAAACATAAGTTTGCTTTAGAAACTCAAAAAGAGAATATTTAACAGTCAAAATTTAGCAAACCCTTTTTTTTGTTTAAGAGAAGCTCGCGAACGCTCACTTCCTGCCTTGCTCCTTGTTTCATTTTTGGCTTAGAAACGATTAGCAGTAGTTAGCTTAGAAGTTCGGTCCTCGTTATCAATTTTTTTTCGCATTTAACTAATAATTTTTGCTGGGTTCGTTCTCTTTATTTTACTCTAACTCTGAATTTTTGATTGAATTTTTTAACTCTGAATTTTTTAGATCAGGCCATCAAAGTTTCCGCAAGTGTTGCTGGCCATCACACGCCTTTTCTGAACACGTGCATGAATTTGATGTTCTTTTGCCTGTTTACAGCATAGCAAGATACAAATAAACTTTGATTATCTTCAAATCTTCAATCATGAAGTGCCCAGCTTACTGTTTGACAAAAAGCCGTCAAATTATACGCCCTTAAACTGATCAATTGATTGGATTTTGATATACGAAATTGTCTTCGTAATCCAATTATGATTTCATATATATATTGATCATTAATTTTTTCAGAATGTTAGGTTTTAGCTACTACGGCCTGCGGTCAAAAGATTTTGATTTCGAGTGTGTTTCGATTCAATCGTAGAGCTACTTCAAATCTGTTTCGAAGCTAGCTTAAGGTTTAGTGGGCCATTTGGCAAATTGTCATGTTAAAGACAGACGATTTTTATTGTTTATACCGGCGCCTGTCCAATTTTACTTCACTCTCGTAATCAAACAGCATGGATCAACGCAGAGATTTTCTCCCAAGTGTCGTTTAACTCAATTCTTTTGAAGCCTAGAAGGGAAATTGCATATGCGATAACTTTTAAAATGCAAATGGCATATGCTGAAACTGGTTTTTGAAGAGCGTTCAAGATTGTCAAAGTACAAAAATGCCGAAAGCGAAAAAATTTCGTAAAACCAAAAAAAAATGTTTTTGGAAGTTCTAAGCTTCTTTCTAATTTTCTTTTGGGTTCAAATTTGAGAAAAATTTATTATAAATGTAGTAATTGTTTATTTTCAAAAGGTTATTGTGGCAAACTAGGAGAGTCGTTTGTTTGTTTTTAGTGAGCCATTTGCAATTACATAAACTTTCTCGCTTTTACTTGCTATTCGAGTTCATACGCTAATTTTTCCTAATTCCTTTCAAAATCTTATTTTTTAAAAAGTTTTCGACACTCCTGAACATTTTTTTCGGCGTTCTCGTACTTCTACTATTTTGTACTTGACCGTTTTATGGCTCAAGTGTCGGTATGTCAAAGATCCCTTCAATACATTTCATAACTTGGAGAAAACACAAAACACACATGAGCTACTTTTTCCTAAAACAAAACAATTTATTTTTATATCTTTGTTTCAGTAGCGAATCATGCAGTAGCGGAGGAAACATGAACTATAAGGTTACTTTTTTCTACGCGATGAAATCTTTTTAAATCGATTTTAATTGATTATTTTTAACTTTTTTTCGAATGCGAAGTAATCCTTTCATTCAATTTTAACCAACTTCAACCGTCTACAATGAACCCATTTCAGTTTTTTTGTCTCTATAGGGGATTAACTCAAGTTTTTCAATCATGTTAAACTTACATTGGTTACATGCAAAAAACCCCTCGCGCTTCAAAAACAAATTTTCAAGAAATTGTTAGTATTTGTCTTAGTCATATCTCAGTCTTCAGTCGTGCGGAGGGACATGGTATACTGTACAAAGGAAGGTGGGCTATAAGAAGAGATATCAATTTTATAGAACTTTATGCTAAAATCGCGGCTGTCAACTTTTTGATTTTTCTAAATCTATCAAACACCAAATAAGCAAAGCAATTTGCAGGACAGAAATAATTTTACTTTTCGAACAACAATACTTTTTTTTGTGGATTATATTCAAATATTAAGGAGTTTAGTGGATTTTTGCTGCAAAAGTTAATTATAATGAGTCAATAAATCCATTGCATGGTCGTAATATGCCATCTTCATTAAATTTTTTCATGATATCATTGAAAAAATTGTATAATTTCATTATATAAATTTTGTATATTTCCGAACATCTTTATTTTTTTACCAATTAAACGCCGATTTTCTTACCAATTAGCAAGCTACGCGACTGAAAGTAGTACCTACTTTGTTGGACCACACATGAAATCCAAAACATTTAAGCAGAGATACGCGTTCTTACCTAAGCGCAACTAAACTCAAAGCATATCACTACTAGCCAAGGCTATAAAAATCTATTTTTAAAATTAAAAATGATTTGAAAAAATATGTATTTTTACTTTTTTTTTTCATTGGTGAAAATAGAAATGACAAATAATTTTTTTGTAAGTCATAGACAAAAGCTGTTTGGAAAATCATTTATTGATAATCATGTTCACAGTCCCTACAATTCAGACACATTTATTTACATGTTTAAAAAAATTCTCCCTGAAAGTTAATGGGCAGAACACAGATCGGACTTTTGCCAGGAACAAAATACTGTGAACGAGTAAGGCGAGGTGAACAATAAGCATTGGAAATTGTCCCCTATTTCGCGACCAAAATTTATGTCACGCTTATCTTTGAACAAAAATTGTTCTGATAAAATAAATATGAACATTTTTCTCTGTCAAAAAAAGAATTGTTTTATTACCAATATACATATATGCAAAATATATTTTTACAGCCCTGCTTTTCGCGCCGAGGTTCAGTTTTGTAGCTGACGACTAAGTTTTGGGCTATCTCGAGGCTCAAAAAAATCATCTGTTAGCATTTTGAATAAAATTGTGTTTTTGAAAATGACCAGTGTCAGCAACTGTTGGATTTATTTATGCGAGTCCTTCGATCTCTTTTATCTACTCTTCGCAAATCGTGACAAATGGTGTTTTCAGATCACTATCGATTTTGTGACGCAAAGTTTGTAAAACAATGAAAAAAATCGTACTACAAAATCAAAAGCACAAAATCAAAAACTAAGCAAATTCATGTTGTTTGAGTTTTGCCATTTGCGGGTAAAGGCAGCGCGCTATTAACCAGTTCTCTTAACACGTAGCGTGAGACGCGTTAAGTATTTAGGCTCAGATCTAATTCAACCTTGCATTGCGACAAGTTACCTGTTCCAAACAATTATCACTAGTTGAAGTTTTTATTATTATTGAATTATTTTGTACTAGAGATTCCGTGTGAGGATACAAAAAAACCGAACGAGAAATTGATTTATTTTTGCTTGAATATACTTTATTTTTTTCTTATTTTCCGCAATTTTTTTAAAGGACTGTCAGAACGTTTATGGTTTTTCCCTGTTGCGATCAATCTTGTATCTTGGATCTACTGAACAATCTCCCAGCCCTATGGAACCTAATTAAAAATCTCCACCCCTATAAATAAACACAGTAAATTATAAATACAGTAAATTATATTCTTATAACGGGTGGAGATTGTTAACTAGATTCTGTATCTAAAAGGCGCCTAACTGCGTAACTCTTCAGCCAGTCGAATTGCTCGGCGTTCGAAAAACTGCCAAACTAATACTATGCTACTAGTCTCAATATATGTCAGCACCAATTTGGCAAGGCGTGTTGTGGATGAAGAGCTGGGTAGTTTTAAACTAGACTGCTCGTATCAGGGTGAAACCCTGAATGTTTCGACTGGCTTTTAGGGTCTGTGGAGCAATAATAACATGACAAAATTAAAATGTACAATAATAAAGTTAGTTTTTTTTTAATTTGAGATTTTTTGTGATCTACACACGCCATATTAAGTACAAAGTGATAAATTTTGATCCTATAAACAAAATAATTATGGCATATAAGCTTTCTTGAACCAATTTGGAACTATTTTTAAGACAGATTAAATCTCCGCTTACGTGTTAATAGCGCTATATCTATCGCGCATAAAATGTCCCAAGTTAGCCCCAATGGTAATATTTAAGCCCGCATAATTTTACCAAAAATGTTCACAGGTGAAATATTTTTTCAAATTTAAGCTCAAGACATTAATAGTTTCTGAATTTTATCAAAAAATTTTGTCTTAAACGGCTAGTTTAAAAAAAAACCCACCCCGAGCACAAATATTCCATTACTTTTGTTACAAAAATTGGAACAATAAATATTCAAACATGGATACTTATTGTTCCAACTTTCGAAAAAAACCGGAAAATTTATGCTCGGTTCTTTTTATTCGGTCAATTTTCGCCGATTTTTTTTTATAATCCATTGAAAATATCGACTTCTTGAGTTCAAATATAAAAAGATATTTTACCTCCTCCAATTATTTTCTGTAAATTTGTTGAAAATTGTCAAATTGAAAATTGTCAAATTGGCCATGTTCTAGGCTAAATTATGCCGCTTTGAAGGGGGCAGTACAACAGTGCCGAAGTACAGCAGTGCCAAAAACTGATGATTTTTGGAACTGTTGAACAATAAATTTATTTTCGGCACTGTTGTACTTCGGCACTATTGTGATGCCCTTAGAGGGGCGTTCAACTGGGCCGAAGTCAAGAGCTCCGAAATTAAAATTTTTGTTCAACAGTGCCGAAAAACATCAATTTTCGGCACTGTTGAAAACTTTTTCATTTTCGGCACTATTGTACTTCGGCATTGCTGAACGCCCGCCTTTGAAGAGTTTGTTCATAATGTTGAGAGCGTAATGCGAATTGTTTTTGTGTGGCTAATTTTCCCGCACACTAAAAACATTCCAAGTTAAATTGAGGCTAGCTAATTGGTCGTATTAATTTCGTACGACTCAGAGTTTTAAATTTTTTATTGTTCAAAATTTACAGCTTTTCAATGCTTTTCCCTCAAAATCTACTCGATATGAGTTAAGGGACAGTCGAAACATTTAGGGCTTTGCCCTGATATTTCATACGTTTATCCAGATATCAGCAATCTTGTTCACTTCTATTTCATAGCTCTTAAGTAGTTCTGCAGATGAGTCTTAATATTCTATATTGAGCTGCAGATCATGTATTAGGCAGTCTCCAAGTTTGTCCATTGATTTGTTGATGACATTCTGTTTACAAAGAGGTCATGACGAAATTCATAACGAGCTCATGATGAAGTCATAACGAGGTCATGATATATTTAATACGAAGTCATGATATAGTCTATCCGAGTCATGACAAAGTCATAACGAGGTTATGACGAAGTCATAACGAGGTAATGATATATTCAATACGAAGTCATGGTATAATCTATCCAAAGTGTCATGACAAATTTATAACGAGGTCATGGTAAAGCCATAAGGACGTTTCAATTTCAGGCGACGTGGACACTAAATCGCAGAGCTTCAGTGCGGAAGTGTTGATTGAGGCGAGGTGGGTGTCGACGCCAGAGGAGGAGCCATTCGACCCCAAACTAGTCGTGACCAATCTAGAAAGCACCGTCAAGTAAGAAATCACATACAGATATGTTGTTGCTTTTCGCTGAGTTCAGATATTAATGCAAGTAATGCAGATAATAATGCAAATACACGGAAAACTTTATGAGAAAAAAAATTCCCAAAAGGATCACTCTGAAAGTAAACTTGGAACGCAAAAAAATTTAACTGAAGAACTGTTTTTTTTAAGAAAAAAACAAACATGTTTCACTTATAATATTTTCTTATAATATTTTTTAAGCTTGTGATATTGCATGAATAATATCATTCATTTTGCAATATTTGAAAACTGCTGCAAATGCTTCAAACTAAAGTTAATTTTCAAATTGTACTTTAAATTTTTGAACTTTCTTGTCGGCATTTTAGAGTTAAGATTTAGAAATAATGGCCTATGGTCTGAAATTTTCTACCGAAATGGATTTATGATTCTAGCAAATACGTAACATAAAAAAAACAATACACCTATGCAACAGTACCGATAGATGTTTTGACGTATATCAAATAATTTAGGGAAAAGACGTGGGAGAATAAGAATGTGATGGATTTGGGGGAGGGGAGGGGCAAGCGGGAGTACCACACCCTCAGCTGGAGACTGCGGGGCGTATTCTACGAGAACATGGAACTCAAGAGCTTCCCCAGAGATGTGAGTAGGCTTGATGGGCTAATATACCCAGTAGATATGCTTTTTATAGTTTCCACTTTACCAAGTGAGTTAGGACCGATGTGGTTAACTCATAGAGCAATTTCGGATAGGGTACACCGTCTGCTCGTCACGCTATCATATTTTCGGCCGGATAGATTCGTGCAACTTCTTAGTCTAATACCGATCCTAATCTTACTCTTATACTTTCTAGTCTCAGGGTGTTTAATTAGTCTCTGCTAGGCTCAATAGATCTAGGGTATACTGGTTTGTTGCGGCTGCTGAAGTTCTCTTGGAGAGACAACTAATTTCTAAGTTAAATTCAAATCTCTCTGGTGCTGAAATTACAAGTAATTTCAGCACTTACAAATAAGTGGGTTGTTAGTTAGATGGATCATGATTGGTTAATATTAAATACTTTACAGTGGTAAAATATCTAATTTATCCAATCATAAAATGTAGTTTAGATCAGGTTCCACCCATCCGGGTTTTACAGAGTTTTTTAGAATTATCTTTCTGCAATTCAAAGGATGGATGATGAACGTTTGTATTTGGCGAACATCGTATTCTTGTCCGGTTCCTCTTGTTAGAGAAGTTCCAGGACGCTGGTTTTAGGGGCATCAATCGTTGTGTCTTCTCGTGACAACGACTGTGTTTTTTCCCAATGAAATCAATCTGATTTCAAAATGGTTTGCTATGACGGGTTTTTCTGTATTATGTAGAGAACTTGTTTTGTGTTCAACCTCGTCTGGGAATGGCGTGGAGATTGTGCGTGCAGGGAATGCCTTGTAACTCGGATCTGTACGTATACTTGAACATCGAGGTGGTCATTGGTCTAGTTCAATGAAGTCCTTTTCTGCGAAGTCAAGTCGTACTCTAAATCCTTTGAGTTGTGATTGTGGACGGCATATCGGTTGTGGTTAGCCATTCTTGTTCGAGTGTAGTGGGGTTATTTTGTCTTTGGATGTTCGTCTTTGTTGTTGTGTGCTGATCTATATACTGCAAGGTATAATTTACATTGTATGAAATTTTTATTAGTTCAGTTTTTTAATTATGAATTTAGTTAGTTGTTTTCACAAAAGCATTTTGTTTTAGTTCGGTTATTTTGAAGAGTTACTCACCCTTGAGTACCTCTTATTAAAAATAGAAAAGTGATCACAAAGCTTGGATGTAGCGCGGTGGGTTAGGCCGGCTATAGAGCATGCTCAGGACGTCCTCTCTGGTGGGTTAGGCCAGCAATGGGAGTATGATTTCGTGCGGTTTCTTTGAGAGGTCCTGTTATGTGATAACGTTTTATGTTGGTTTTATGTTGGTAAAATATCTAATTTATCCAATCATAAGATGTAGTTTAGATCAGGTTCCACAAGCGACCAAATTTTTTGGTCGAGTGTTGGTATTTTTTGACTTTCTCAACCAAATTTTGGTATTTTCGACTTTCTCGATCAATTTTCGGTATAATTTAAAAAATTTCTAGAAAGTTTGAAAGTTTGCTTAGGCAATTTATTACTTTCATTTTTTCAAGTTGCACGAGATCCCGTTATTAAAAACGAAATATTCCACAATATTACATCAATTTTTGGTATAATTTAAAAAACTTCATGAAGCTTGAAAATATGCTTAGGCAATTTTGTTACTTTCATCTTTTCAAGTTGCACGAGATCCCGTTATTAAAAAAGAAATATTCCAAAATATTCCACCAATTTTCGGTATAATTTAGAAAAAACTTCAAGAAAGCTTAAAAAAATGATCAGGCAATTTATTACTTTCATTTTTTCAAGTTGCACGAGATCCCGTTATTTAAAAAAATATTCCACAATATTCCACCAGTTTTCGGTATAATTTAAAAAACTTCAGGAAAGCTTGAAAGTTTGCTTAGGCAATTTATTACTTTCATTTTTTCAAGTTGCACGAGATCCCGTTATTAAAAAAGAAATATTCCACCAATTTTCGGTATAATTTAAAAAAATTCTAGAAAGTTTGAAAGTTTGTTTAGGCAATTTATTACTTTCAATTTTTTCAAGTTGCACGAGATCCCGTTATTAAAACAGAAATATTCCACAATATTACACCAAGTTTTGGTATAATTTAAAAAACTTCATGAAGCTTGAAAATATGCTTAGGCAATTTTGTTACTTTCATCTTTTCAAGTTGCACGAGATCCCGTTATTAAAAAAAAATTATTCCACAATATTCCACCAATTTTTGGTATAATTTAAAAAAACTTCAAGAAAGCTTAAAAAAATGCTTAGGCAATTTATTACTTTCATTTTTTCAAGTTGCACGAAATCCCGTTATTTAAAAAAATATTCCACAATATTCCACCAGTTTTCGGTATAATTTAAAAAACTTCAGGAAAGCTTGAAAGTTTGCTTAGGCAATTTATTACTTTCATTTTTTCAAGTTGCACGAGATCCCGTTATTAAAAAAGAAATATTCCACAATATTCCACTAATTTTTGGTATAATTTAAAAAACTTCAAGAAAGCTTGAAAATATGCTTAGGCAATTTATTACTTTCATTTTTTCAAGTTGCACGAGATCCCGTTATTAAAAAAGAAATATTCCACAATATTCCACCAATTTTTGGTATAATTTAAAAAACTTCAAGAAAGCTTGAAAATATGCTTAGGCAATTTATTACTTTCATTTTTTCAAGTTGCACGAGATCCCGTTATTAAAAAAGAAATATTCCACAATATTCCACCAATTTTCGGTATAATTTAAAAAACTTCAAGAAAGCTTGAAAATATGCTTAGGCAATTTTGTTACTTTCATCTTTTCAAGTTGCACGAGATCCCGTTATTAAAAAAGAATTATTCTACAATATTCCACCAGTTTTCGGTATAATTTAAAAATCTTCAGGAAAGCTTGAAAATATGCTTAGGCAATTTATTACTTTCATTTTTTCAAGTTGCACGAGATCCCGTTATTAAAAAAGAAATATTCCGCAATATTCCATCAATTTTCGGTATAATTTAAAAAACTTCAAGAAAGCTTGAAAATATGCTTAGGCAATTTATTACTTTCATTTTTTCAAACTGCACGAGATCCCGTTATTAAAAAAGAAATATTCCACAATATTCCACCAATTTTCGGTATAATTTAAAAAACTTCAAGAAAGCTTGAAAATATGCTTAGGCAATTTTGTTACTTTCATCTTTTCAAGTTGCACGAGATCCCGTTATTAAAAAAGAATTATTCCACAATATTCCACCAGTTTTTGGTATAATTTAAAAAACTTCAGGAAAGCTTGAAAATATGCTTAGGCAATTTATTACTTTCATTTTTTCAAGTTGCACGAGATTCCGTTATTAAAAAAGAAATATTCCGCAATATTCCATCAATTTTCGGTATAATTTAAAAAACTTCAAGAAAGCTTGAAAAGATGCTTAGGCAATTTATTACTTTCATTTTTTCAAGTTGCACGAGATCCCGTTATTAAAAAAGAAATATTCCGCAATATTCGATCAATTTTCGGTATAATTTAAAAAACTTCAAGAAAGCTTGAAATAATGCTTAGGCAATTTTGTTACTTTCATCTTTTCAAGTTGCACGAGATCCCGTTATTAAAAAAGAATTATTCCACAATATTCCACCAGTTTTCGGTATAATTTAAAAAACTTCAGGAAAGCTTGAAAATATGCTTAGGCAATTTATTACTTTCATTTTTTCAAGTTGCACGAGATCCCGTTATTAAAAAAGAAATATTCCGCAATATTCCATCAATTTTCGGTATAATTTAAAAAACTTCAGGAAAGCTTGAAAATATGCTTAGGCAATTTATTATTTTCATTTTTTCAAACTGCACGAGATCCCGTTAATAAAAAAGAAATACTCCACAATATTCCACCAATTTTCGGTATAATTTAAAAAACTTCAAGAAAGCTTGAAAATATGCTTAGGCAATTTTGTTACTTTCATCTTTTCAAGTTGCACGAGATCCCGTTATTAAAAATGAATTATTCCACAATATTCCACCAGTTTTCGGTATAATTTAAAAAACTTCAGGAAAGCTTGAAAATATGCTTAGGCAATTTATTACTTTCATTTTTTCAAGTTGCACGAGATCCCGTTATTAAAAAAGAAATATTCCGCAATATTCCATCAATTTTCGGTATAATTTAAAAAACTTCAAGAAAGCTTGAAAATATGCTTAGGCAATTTATTATTTTCATTTTTTCAAACTGCACGAGATCCCGTTATTAAAAAAGAAATATTCCACAATATTCCACCAATTTTCGGTATAATTTAAAAAACTTCAAGAAAGCTTGAAAATATGCTTAGGCAATTTTGTTACTTTCATCTTTTCAAGTTGCACGAGATCCCGTTATTAAAAAAGAATTATTCCACAATATTCCACCAGTTTTCGGTATAATTTAAAAAACTTCAGGAAAGCTTGAAAATATGCTTAGGCAATTTATTACTTTCATTTTTTCAAGTTGCACGAGATCCCGTTATTAAAAAAGAAATATTCCGCAATATTCCATCAATTTTCGGTATAATTTAAAAAACTTCAGGAAAGCTTGAAAATATGCTTAGGCAATTTATTATTTTCATTTTTTCAAACTGCACGAGATCCCGTTATTAAAAAAGAAATACTCCACAATATTCCACCAATTTTCGGTATAATTTAAAAAACTTCAAGAAAGCTTGAAAATATGCTTAGGCAATTTTGTTACTTTCATCTTTTCAAGTTGCACGAGATCCCGTTATTAAAAATGAATTATTCCACAATATTCCACCAGTTTTCGGTATAATTTAAAAAACTTCAGGAAAGCTTGAAAATATGCTTAGGCAATTTATTACTTTCATTTTTTCAAGTTGCACGAGATCCCGTTATTAAAAAAGAAATATTCCGCAATATTCCATCAATTTTCGGTATAATTTAAAAAACTTCAAGAAAGCTTGAAAATATGCTTAGGCAATTTATTATTTTCATTTTTTCAAACTGCACGAGATCCCGTTATTAAAAAAGAAATATTCCACAATATTCCACCAATTTTCGGTATAATTTAAAAAACTTCAAGAAAGCTTGAAAATATGCTTAGGCAATTTTGTTACTTTCATCTTTCAAGTTGCACGAGATCCCGTTATTAAAAAAGAATTATTCCACAATATTCCACCAGTTTTCGGTATAATTTAAAAAACTTCAGGAAAGCTTGAAAATATGCTTAGACAATTTATTACTTTCATTTTTTCAAGTTGCACGAGATCCCATTATTAAAAAAGAAATATTCCGCAATATTCCATCAATTTTCGGTATAATTTAAAAAACTTCAAAAAAGCTTGAAAATATGCTTAGGCAATTTATTACTTTCATTTTTTCAAACTGCACGAGATCCCGTTATTAAAAAAGAAATATTCCACAATATTCCACCAATTTTCGGTATAATTTAAAAAACTTCAAGAAAGCTTGAAAATATGCTTAGGCAATTTTTTTACTTTCATCTTTTCAAGTTGCACGAGATCCCGTTATTAAAAAAGAATTATTCCACAATATTCCACCAGTTTTTGGTATAATTTAAAAAACTTCAGGAAAGCTTGAAAATATGCTTAGGCAATTTATTACTTTCATTTTTTCAAGTTGCACGAGATCCCGTTATTAAAAAAGAAATATTCCGCAATATTCCATCAATTTTCGGTATAATTTAAAAAACTTCAAGAAAGCTTGAAAATATGCCTAGGCAATTTATTACTTTCATTTTTTCAAGTTGCACGAGATCCCGTTATTAAAAAAGAAATATTCCGCAATATTCGATCAATTTTCGGTATAATTTAAAAAACTTCAAGAAAGCTTGAAATAATGCTTAGGCAATTTTGTTACTTTCATCTTTTCAAGTTGCACGAGATCCCGTTATTAAAAAAGAATTATTCCACAATATTCCACCAGTTTTCGGTATAATTTAAAAAACTTCAGGAAAGCTTGAAAATATGCTAAGGCAATTTATTACTTTCATTTTTTCAAGTTGCACGAGATCCCGTTATTAAAAAAGAAATATTCCGCAATATTCCATCAATTTTCGGTATAATTTAAAAAACTTCAGGAAAGCTTGAAAATATGCTTAGGCAATTTATTATTTTCATTTTTTCAAACTGCACGAGATCCCGTTATTAAAAAAGAAATACTCCACAATATTCCACCAATTTTCGGTATAATTTAAAAAACTTCAAGAAAGCTTGAAAATATGCTTAGGCAATTTTGTTACTTTCATCTTTTCAAGTTGCACGAGATCCCGTTATTAAAAATGAATTATTCCACAATATTCCACCAGTTTTCGGTATAATTTAAAAAACTTCAGGAAAGCTTGAAAATATGCTTAGGCAATTTATTACTTTCATTTTTTCAAGTTGCACGAGATCCCGTTATTAAAAAAGAAATATTCCGCAATATTCCATCAATTTTCGGTATAATTTAAAAAACTTCAAGAAAGCTTGAAAATATGCTTAGGCAATTTATTATTTTCATTTTTTCAAACTGCACGAGATCCCGTTATTAAAAAAGAAATATTCCACAATATTCCACCAATTTTCGGTATAATTTAAAAAACTTCAAGAAAGCTTGAAAATATGCTTAGGCAATTTTGTTACTTTCATCTTTTCAAGTTGCACGAGATCCCGTTATTAAAAAAGAATTATTCCACAATATTCTACCAGTTTTCGGTATAATTTAAAAAACTTCAGGAAAGCTTGAAAATATGCTTAGGCAATTTATTACTTTCATTTTTTCAAGTTGCACGAGATCCCATTATTAAAAAAGAAATATTCCGCAATATTCCATCAATTTTCGGTATAATTTAAAAAACTTCAAAAAAGCTTGAAAATATGCTTAGGCAATTTATTACTTTCATTTTTTCAAACTGCACGAGATCCCGTTATTAAAAAAGAAATATTACAATACATACGTGGACTGAAGGAGAAGCGATCGCTTCTCCCGCCTACTCAAAAATTTGGCACTCTGCCTACTCAACAAATGTCCTTATTATCTGTCACCTTAAAACATTAATTAAATGTCCCATGGAATTTACTGTGTCAAAATCAATAATGAAAATTCCAGGAAGACAGTAATGGTTTTAAATTCAATTAAATTTTTGTTTTTGTTTTCATTATTTTTCACCCCAGACATCATGATAATTACAAAGTGACATTTTCTTATCTAGTAGGCCTTATTTTGACCATTTAGGTTGCCTCAGTTCGATTGAAATCATTTTTGAGGCTGATTAAATCGCTGCTTGCTCTACGCGTCAATATAGCATGCACGAATCAGCCCAAAAGAGCAATTGTTAAACCCCATGAATACAAAAAAAAATCACGGGCGGAATATTTGTTTTGGAGCTGCTTTCAGGGATGCCCCTGATATTGTGCTTAAAGGTCACAATAAGTAGAATGTAATGGCAAAGTCTGAAAAATAGCTTTCTTTAAGATGTTTAAAAGAGTTTTCATGTTAAAGATACTTACCAACACTTCAAAAATTGAAAAGTTGCGTCAATATAGAATAGCCGCGGAACACGTTTCCTGGTTGGCTCAGTAGTTGGCTTCTGCTTAATAATTCAATTTTCCAGATCTGGATTTTTGTTTTTTTTTCGAAAAGAACTTCTTCTATCTATGTAATCGATTAATTACATTTTTTCCTCTAACTCTCTCTCCCTCTCTCTAGAAATTTATCAAAAACTGTATGTTGATTTAAAGCAGGTGTAAATTAGTGGTTCTCCGTTAAGATTTGAAAAGCTCGTTTTCTGATCCCTTCCCTTGAGGATAAGTCGTCTTAACTCTTTTTATCCTTAGTTAACTATCTCTCTATTTTTCTAGATCCAGGATCTAGGGGTGCGAGTGTCGAGTGAGCTACACGCGAGTGAGATCCAACTGAGTGTGGATGAGTCACGGGTGGGGACTGTGGATCCGGACACCTTCAGAGACGGCGAGGAGTGGATTCTGTTCAATCATGTGGAGGTAAAAACCCTGTCTGTTCAAACAATGATTCTCTACTTTTAAGTCGTAAAATGTTCTCAAAGTGTCTTGTCTCTTTCCTGGTCTGCTTGTGATCAGTCAGTGTAATTTGAAGGTGGTGTGGTTTAGACTGAGCACGTGCCTGAAGAGTCCCAGTCGGAGGTGGGCAGGGCCAGGAGGGTGGAGAAAGGCTACACTGCAGGAAGTGTCATCGCCATGTGCAGAGTCGCCAGAAGAACCAAGTCAGTTAATACCTGCGCTACTTTTCTTCAGGGGCGCATATAGGGTGGAGGGCGGGGGACGCTTTTTTTTCAGGGTTTTGACTCCCTCAACAATCAAAGGGTCCCCTCCATTTCCTATTTGATATTATTTTTTGACAACCAATTTTAGGCAATCAACCCTGAATTTTTTTCTGAAAATTATCCCTTCCCCCCGCCTCAAGAAAAACCTAGATCCGTCCCTGGTTTTCTTATTTTTGTTTTCCCAAAAATTAAATGTTGAAGACCTGGACGCAATCTTAAAATCTATGAAATAATAACGCTTTTTTTCGAAAATAAAAATAAACTGTTGGAAGTTTTTTCTTGATTTTTTTTTCCTGAAAATTTCAATTTTCAACACATCAGTTTTTCAGCCCATCATTTTATTCATCTTGGTAAAAACTTTTTTCGTTTTCAAAAGGACTGTTTTCAATTTCTTCTTCAAAACAATTTTTATTTTTAAAATTACTTTTCGCAAATTAATCAAAGCTATAGTTATTTTAAGTTCTCAACTTATTCAAACTAATATCTTAGTTTGGATTAATTTTAACTTCCGATTCATTGCTGTTTCTAAAATAATCGCAGTTCTCAAATTAATTTGAGTCGTCCACAGTTTGAGGTTTTCCAAAAAAAAATAATTAGCAGTTTTCAGACCAATATTATAGTTCAATGATGTGTGTGTGAGTGTGAACAAGCTCTGTTTTCAGGTTCTTCATAGTGAACAATGTGATGTTGATGTTCAGTCTGGTGGTGTTGTCGTTGACCTGTTTCGCCTTTGACCCCGGATGGAACACCTCCCGAATCAGCGGCTCCATGACTCTCCTCTTAGTAGCCGTTGCGTTCAAACTCAGTGTCGCCGGAAACCTCCCGGTACGCTACCACCCAACCCCTCTCCATTTCTCAAATAATGCATATTAAAATAGTACAATTCCAGTTTTTTTAACAAGTACCTTCGAATAACAAAACAGTCATATAACCTTCAAAACTGATAGTTAAAGAAAAAAGCGTCTGTATCTATCTTGAGTATGCCGCAGGTCCTGTCAGTGCTTGTTATATCGAGACTATAGTTTAGCTCAGAATTTTCTGAGCGTATTTTATTAAGCGTACATATTTCTGCGTTTGGTTCAAATTCGCTCAATCTTTTCATACTGATCGCAGCAGCTGAGTTAAAAAAGCAAAGTGCTGAAAATTAAGAACACCAGTACCACGATTCGAGACAGAAAAAAAAGATTAAAAAAGAATTTGAAGAAACCGCTCGATAAACAACTAACTGGTATTTCTGGTGTTTTTCCAAATTAGAGTTTTTCAAAATACAATCAATTTTGTAAATTATCAGCATAAATTTTTCCCTTCCAATTTGAAGGTTCTTTTAAAAAACGAATTTACGATTGAAAAAACTTTTCCCTTAAACAGTTTTTTTTTTGGAAATTAAAATAAGATCTAACTATGAAATAGGACTGTAATGTAGAATAATTGCCCAGAGGAAGAGACGTCACTCGACAGACCAAAAAATCTCCTGATGATCTTCTAAATTGGTACTGCATGAAATTATGAATAAATCAATCTTTGGATTTAACATACCAATTTCAAAATAAACAAGACTGCTTGTATCAGGGCGAAGCCCTGAATGTTCCGACTGCCTTTTAAGGTTTATGGAGCAGTAATAACATTTAAAAATTCAATGAAATAAAACAAAAGAATTTTTTTTTCTAAAATGTGAAATTTTTTATGAAAATCATCCCCCCACACGCCATATAAAGTACAAAAGGAAAGATTTCGCTCCTTGTAACAAACCAACTGTAGCAAATAAGCTTCTTTTAACCAATTTGGAACAATTTTAAGACGGATTAATTCTCCGCTTACGCGTTAATAGCGCGAAATATATCGCGCGTTAATTGTCGCAAATTGGCCAAAATGGCAATCTTTAAACCCCCGTAACTTTACGAAAAATGATCACAGGTGAAATATCTTTTCAAATTTAAGCTCAAGACAACAATACCTTTCGAATGATTTAAAAAATTTCCGTCAGAAATGGCTAGTTAAAAAGTCGAAATTTGTCTGAAGAAAAAAAACCCACCCCGAGCACAAATATTCCGTTACTTTCGTATCGAAAGTCGGAACAATAATAATAATAATTATCATTATTATATAAAGTACGCGGATTCAAATTCATAGCTAAGTTTTTTTTTGTATAGGTGATCTCATACTTGACGTACCTGGACGCTTACATCTTAGGAGCGATGCTCTACCTCTGTCTCATGACAGTTCTCTTCGCCCTTATCTCCCCCTTCAAGGAGGAGGACTACGCGAGGACCATAGATATAGGTTGCATCATCTTCCTAATGCTCTTCATCATCATCTTCCATGTCATATATGGAATCGTGTTCTTCAAAAACACCAGCAAGTTAGCATCAAACCCAACTTTTAACTCTTCGATTTCAAGAGATTAACTTAGAGTCATTTCAACCCAAAAACTATTTCAGAAACTAAATGCTGAAACATAGAAAAATGAATGGAACGGCTATTCTTTTCAAAAGCAGATATAGAGGGTACGCTCTTGTCGAGAAATTCCACCCCTAAACCACTCAAAAGATCCCCATTTTGGTGCTGTTATACAAAAACAATTTATGATAAGCCAACCCTAAAGAAAGCGCGAGCCAATAAAACTCAGTATATTTTTTAAATAGTTTTTAGGAATCTTCCAAAAAATGCCCTAGAACGGCATTTTCAGCCAGTTTTTTTCAAGTTGTCTGTGACTGTAAAAGTGTTTTAAAAATTTGCACCACTCTATCTTCAAAATTAAATACAAACCAAAATTCAATTTTCAGAACTAATTTTCAGCGTTTCATGTTAATTATTTTGTAACTTTATTTGAAATCTCAAAATAAAATCAACAAAAAATTTATAGTCTATTCCAAATTGTTGGCCAAATTGATTGCTGATACCCTGAAAATCGAGCCTATTTTCTCAGGCACAGAAAATTTATTTTTTAATCAATATAGCACCTACTCAGAAAAAAAACATCTCAGCACTTTTATGAGCCAAAAGAAAAAAATTGTTGTGTCCGTGTTTGATATTAAGCAAACAAAGTTTTCGGTACAGTTTTGAAGCCCGGCATTTTGTCTGGCTGACGGTTGCTTATTTTACAAAAAAATGGACTTAAGTTTACATTTACACAGATGATGATGAGCAGCATAAAAATCATTCGTACAAAGCAGGTTTGTGCAAGTAAAATGCTCTGCAAATGATTGCAACAGTTTCTTACTGAAAAAAAAATATCCATTTAAAACAAAACTGCTTGTATCATAGAAAAACCAAGAACTTTTTTACTGTCGCTTAAGGTCTATTGAGTATTGTTCGTCTTAAAAAGTTTGACGATGTTTTCAAAAAATGGGATATTTTTTGAAACCGATCATCTCACTTGCTATGTAAAATACACTGTGACATATTTTATATTGCAAAGAATTAAAAAACACCAAGTTGTGAGCCTTAAGTAAATTTTGAATGACTTCAAGACAAAATAACCCTGCGTTAAAAAAACCAAATATATCGCGCAATAATTATCTTAAAGTGGGCATACTGGCAAATTTTAGGCCCCAAAACGTGGCAAGTCTTAGTATCCACAATATTCTGTCATCCTTCTTCAAAAAATGTAATATCAACAAAAAAAACATCAAAGAAAGTAAAAACCATCAAAAAAAAATTAAATTTTTCCACATAAATGACAGGGAGAGATTTTTGAGTTCGTAGAAATCAATAAAAATAATTTAAATAAATTAGGGTTAATTTTTGAAATGAAGCTTGGCTCGGGGAAAAGTTAACGATGGGCCACATAGTGGGGCGGGTGGTCGGATGGTTTTTTTGGTTGGTTCCTGTTTCATTCAAAATCTATTTCAAATCAAACAAACTTTTGCTCAAAACCATGCTTTTCAAAAAACATTTTGTCTCACTTTTAAACAAACAACAAAAATTGAGTAAAAAACGTGAAATTGGACGCAAAATTTGCCAATATAAGTTGATTAGTTTTGTAAGTTTTGCTCAATTTGAAAAAAAAAAATCATGAAATATGTTTGATATAGTATGCAATTCAGTATATCTTGTATATATATTAATGCACTGTATGATTCACTTTTTGAACAGTTGTGTATAATATTGATGAAACCTTGGCTAAATTTCACAAAAACACATATGGCGCGAATATTTACTAATTTTGAGGGGAGAGAGCGCGCCAAAGAACCCAACATTTTGGTCAAACTTTATTAAAAAGTGTCTAAAAAGCCTTTTTTACAGTTTTTATTTTCTAAATTTTGACTGCGGCGCGCAAATTTTGGTCAAATTACGGTCTTCATAGTGATTTGGGAAAGCTCAGATTTTTTTTTTGAAAATTCACCTCAACCCGCGAGAAAATCCTTAGTTCGCCATGACAGTAATAAAAAAATCAATTTTACGAGATTTGTTGAATGTACGTAGTATATGCGTAAAAAACGATCTAAATTGACTTAAAATTTAATTTTGATTGATTTCATATCGATTAAATATGAGTTCAAGTTTAGCTAGCAATTATTTATATCTAATAACAGATGAAACTGAATTGATTTAAACTCAATTTGTTTCGAATTTTAGGTAAAATGAAAGATTCTGTAATAAATCAATTAAAATTGATGTCTTTGGCAAATAATTGTATTGCAAACCTTTTTCCTTAGTACTTTTATGCGTTATCGGCGCATAAGTGTCTTTCTGCCGTAAGATCAAGGCGGATTGGGGGTCGACTTAAAAAAAGTCGGCAAAATTTTTTAAAATCTGCTCCTCTCATACCAAAAAACCCTAGATCAGTCCCTGCCCCGCGAAACTTTTTTGTCTCGTCAGATCTCGGCTTTCTTTCTTCTACGATGCCTCGGCAAATTTTTGTCGAACTTTTTTGAATTGAGCATTATTATCAGAAGGGTGCTTTTTGCTTAGTTTTTACCAGCTGGAATAAATATTGAACAATTGTGTTCCAATGTCAAAATAAGCAGTTTTAGTTTAATCGATTTTGTTTTGATTATTTAACCGAAAAGGGATATTGCTAACAAATTGGTATTAATTTTACTATGATTATATTATAGTAAAATTTATATTTTTAATTTAATATTTATATTTTACTATAATTGGTACTATAGTTATACTGAGTGCGTGTTGCAGGAAGCATGAAGAAATGAAGCGAAAAGATCAGGAGTATGAAGTGAAGATCCAGAAACTCCTGGAGAAGGAGAAGGCTGGTTCAAAAGGCAACAGCCGACAGGGAAGCACCAAGAGCAGCGCTGGTACAAACGCTCAAAAAGGAGTGGCATTAGAGGACGTTAAGGTGGACAGTCGACCATCAACTGCGCACGACGTGAAAGAGGAAGAGGTGTGAACGAAGTGTGAAAGGAATTCGAAAGCTTGAAAGAATTCCAAAAAGCCAACAAAATTGATGCGAAGATATTAACTTCTATCGAAAAAAAGGGAAAAAAAGAAAACTGAAAAAAAGGTCTGAAAAAGCAACGATAACGAGATGATATGATGATATAATAAAATGAGACTAAAAACGGAAACTAAGAAACAAACGATGATTTGATAAGATGCGACTCAGAAACCTGAATGCAAAAAAACTCCCACTGTAACCTTTTTTTGCTAATAATTTGTGTGAATATGTTATTTTCAAATGAGTTTTAAAAGTTCCAATTTCGCCGCTATCTAATTATGCATCAAACTATTTGCTAAAAATAAATTTTTCAATTGAATAATTACCAACGTTTGAATAATAACCCATATAAGTTTTGTACACTTTCAACCAAAATTCCTGCTGATTTTCTCAAATAAATGAAAATTTCATTGTCTAATAAAACCTTGTTGAAGTTTTTATCTGTAATTCAAGATTTTCTGCCATATTTTTTTGTAAACTGATACGAAGCTTTCTTCTGATCATAGGCCTGATCCTAGTGCAAATAAAATTGAGCGAGCCGCGTCGTTTCGACTTTGTCGGCCACATTTCGGTATTGTTGAAGTGTGTTTTTGTCCTTCTTGGTAGTGTGCAGCCCTGGGCTTCTCTAAGCCCGAGTCTAGCTAGCAAGGGCGCACAGTTTGAGTAAGTGCTACGTTCTTGACAGTGACAACAGAGCAAAAGCATGAAAAGTAAATTGCAAAGGAAGCTAGAAGCTAGAGCAATTTAGAAAGTGGAGGGAAGAGAAAAAGGTCGAGAGTGTTTACTTATATAAATAATAAACCGAGCTCCAGACTTTGTTGATTTCAACTTACTCACTGATTTTCGAGAAATTGTTATTTTTGCTGAAATTTGGGTGTTTTTCTGGATCTGACACAATTGTGTTACTTGCCCGTGAAAGAACGGACGACCAAATCAGTGGTTTTAAATAGCCTTATACAGATTTTCTCCTAAACTTTTCCGGTGCTAAATTTTAATTTTTGTTCTGCCTCTTTTCATCCTTAAGCTCTTTCTGTATTTTTGACATGCTTTGAGCAAAATTAAGTTCGAAATGAGTATCATGGGATTATTTTTGGTCGCAAATGTTGGGATTTACTTATTTACATTATTAGCTGTAAAGAAAAACCATAAAAGCATAATATTATGATGTCAAGTTAGACGGTCCTGTGACATTTTATGACCTTCTCGATCAAAAATTAAGCTCATTTTGCTTGAGCTTACAGTGATATGCTTAGACTATGCTCGACCTATATTTCGATTTTCTCGCTTTTTTCATCTTACAATTAGTTTGATTAAGTTCAACGTAGAAAAATTATAATGTACGCCATTTAAGTGATTTTTCTTAGTAAGTTTGGATCTGAGTAAATTTAAAAAACCCGGGTTGACGAAAATCCTTGATTGGATCTGAGTAAATTTAAAAAACCCGGGTTGACGAAAATCCTTGATTGACAAAAGCTTATCATTCAATTTCATACAAGAAAAAATGCGTAAATACATTTTTATACAATTTCATAGGCTGAAAAAATTGTGCGAAAAAAGCAAAGTGAGCGATTTTTCCACACTATGAAAATTTATAATAAGCATTTTTTGCCACAATCTGTTTATTTTTCGCCTTAATTTCATTTTTTTATACTATGAAATGGTATGACAAGCATTTCCCCATCCTCTATGAAAGTGAATAAAAAGTATTTTTCAATAATTGAAAATTCTAAAAATAATTGTTTCAAGTTTTGTGTTAAATCCACAAACGCAATAGCCATGAGACTTTATCATGCAAAAACCCAGAGTGTAAGTGGCAGTTACCACGCAAATAAACTGCATTTGGTGATATTAGCCATGTAATTTAGTATTAACATTTTCACTCAGAGTTATTAACTGAAAACATAAGTTTTATATGAGGCTAAAGAAATTTTACTTTTAGAAATTCAGTGTTTGAGAAAATAAACATGTTTTTTTTAAACAATTTTAGGTCTATCAGAGCATATGAAAAACAAAAATAGTAAATGTTTTTTAACAAACAATCGCTTGTGACTTTTTTTGATTTCTTGGTTGAAAAATTCAACTTATACTACGTGGTTAGATAAAAAAAAATTAGACGTGGAATGAAATGTTTATTTGAGCACAGCCGCGAGTTTTTAATCTAAAAGGGATTAAAAAAACTTTATTTTAAAAATGTGTTTTTTCTATTGAAAAAAGCTTATCATACAAATTTCGGAATTGAAATTGTATACTCAACAATTTTTAGATTCAAACATTTTATTTGATCTCAAACAAAGTTGCTCTCATATAATCAAAACTGTCACTAATTTGTGATGTTTGAGTTTTAAACCAATTTATTATTATTTTCGAAAAAATTTCGATGGCAAAAATGCTTATCAAATAACTTTTTTTAAACCAATTTATTATTATTTTCGAAAAAATTTCGATCGCAAAAATGCTTATCAAATAACTTTTTTACGAAAATTGTTTGATAAGAATTTTTTCAAAAGCTTCATACGTAAATACGTAAAATTTTATAAAAAGCAATTTTCTTGTATGGACAGTTGTATGGACGTCAACCCGGGATTTTATTGTGAAGTCAAATTCAATCGTTTCATTTTTTTCTACTTTTACGTTGACTCTTCTTACAAAAATTCGCTTTGTTTGGTAAACTTAATTTACTTGTAGTTTCATGGTTCAGGAAATTTTAGTTCTGAAAATCTTGTAACGGATCACCTGAAAAACTTATTATGCTGTAAGCCAGTATGCTCAGATGATTGCTGCTGCATCCAACACTCTCTTGAAGATAATTTCGAGTTTGTATATTTCAGTTTGAAATTCAAAAAAACCAAACAGCTCGACCACCTGAGAAATTTCAGACCAAAAAGTACAGACGGATGATTTTATCCAAAGTCTGCAAAAAAACATATTTTTTTTCTTGTAGTTAGTTAAGGACATCATCAATCTCGTTTTGATACCAGAAAGCCTTTGAAGAAGGTCTTTTGAACAACTCTTTTGAAAGGTACCTGCTTTTTGATAAAAAATCAGTCACCATTCAAAAGAGTTGTTCAAAAGTCCTTCTTCAATTGTTTTCGTCAAAAGAGTTGTTCAAAAGACCTTCTTCAAATGTTTCAAATTCAAAAAACAACCAAACATTTCGACCTAAGAATTTTCAGACTACTAAAAATACAGATAGATGATCTTAAAACAAAGTCTGCAAAAAATTGGTTTTCACTCTCATTTTAAACATCCTTTCAAGTGGGGAATTATTTCAGCTAATGGACTATTCGGTTGTGTAGGAGCGTCTAAGCAAGCTTGTTAGCAACGTTGAAATAAATCAACAGGAACACGACAACTTAATCATAATCTTTAGAAAACAAGGATAGGATAGCCGGTTACTCTGCAAGTTTTTTTTTTCTGAATGGTGCGATTACAAAAATCTGAACGGAAAAAAAATCTGAACGGAGTTTAGGCGTATTTGACAATCATAAAAATTTAAGCTAATTGGAAAACAGTTTTTGTAAAAAAAACTTACAAGAATACCAAAAAAAAATTTAAAAAACTCTTATTGGGCCTTAATATGATAAGTCACTCGACCTATTTCGCTGATTGTTTGTCTTAAATGATCGGAACAAGAACATTTAAAATGGTCAAAACAAACATCAAGTAACCGTCGCAAAAGACCACACATTAATAAACGTATCATTGCCTCATTTTGGCGACCATTGTACAAAAAAAAATCACTAAATGTCATCAAACAACTCGACTGACACCAGAATCAAACAGTGAGTTCTCCATCAGACAACAAGTGCTATCCTTACTATGTCAACCTCACCTACAATCAGCAGTTCCATCCCTAGTTTCTCGTATAAGATCAAAAGCAGTTTCAAACATAATAAATAATTTAGGTTAAACCCTTTTCTCGCAGTTGCTTAAGTTTGCCCAGCGAGTGCCGAGGTTGTGATTATATGTACAGAATATTACGTTCGCTTGTCGGAACTTTTAGAAGATCGCGATTGGAATTGGGTATTTCTAGACAACCTGATACTCAAGCTTTAACAGATTCTCTGGGAATGACGCAATCCAGGAAAAAGTCAGGAAATTAAGGTTCGGCCGATGGGTGGATAATTCTAAGAATAAAAGGGAATTTTTACTGTAAAAAAGCAATGGAGACGAGATTGTATCCGTTCAAGCGAAATCATAAATCATTTCGAAACCAAAAGTTTATCTGAGGCGAGCTAATTGCTCCAAAAAAATTGATGGAAAAACTCTTTCTTGTTGAGTTTTTTGAAGTGTTACTTTTGGTACCTAATTTAGTGTGGCAGAAGTTCGAAATCTAAAATACACCTGGAGATAAAACTTTTTCTCGCTTTCATTAATTCATAATTCATCCTAAAGTGATATCAGCTTCTAAAAAATAAAACAACAGTACTTCAAATGTTGGACAAAGCGGAGAAACAGAACTTTTAAAGACACTACTGAAGCAAAATGGATGCGACCAGCGCGACCGATGAAAAAATGTCTCTGAATCTTTTTTTTTCATAAGCGTGTCTTCGGAGTTAACTTGTGTGGAAATAAATTAAACGGCATATAAAATCTGGTAAGCAGCAGCTGCTACATCAACTGAAAATTGGAAACCTGGGTGTTTATTAATTCACCAATGTGCTT